>NW_024061008.1:379835-437335 GCF_016432855.1 Salvelinus namaycush
ATTTCAAATGTCATATTATGGCTATGTACAATGTACAGTGTTGTACAGTCTATCTCTCTTTCTCGCTCAATTTTTCTCTCTCTCTCGCTCACTCAATTTCTTTCTCTCGCTCGCTCAATTTCTTTCTCTCTCTCTCTCTCTCTCTCTCTCTCTCTCTCTCTCTCTCTCTCTCTCTCTCTCTCTCTCTCTCTCTCTCTCTCTCTCTATATATATATATATATATATTCCGTTCAATACAGTAGACTTTATTGACATGGCAAGTTAAATTACTTACATTGTCAAAGTATACAGTACGAGTCAAAGGTTTGGACACACTTACTCATTCAAGGGTTTTTCTTTATTTTTTACATTGTAGAATAATAGTGAAGACATCAAAACTATGAAATAACACATATGGAATCATGCAGTAACCAAAAAAGTGTTAAACAAATCAAACTATATTTTAGATTTTAGATTCTTCAAAGTAGCCACCCTTTGCCTTGATGACAGCTTTGCACAAATCACAACAGCACTAATAATAGTAGTAGTGGAAATGGGATTATGGTTAACAGCAACTACTACAACAATATTAATGAGAATAACAATACATTAAAGCAATAGTAGTAGACCAGTCTCAACCTGACTGAGAAGACACATGACCTGGAAGACAATAGTAGTAGACCAGTCTCAACCTGACTGAGAAGACACATGACCTGGAAGACAATAGTAGTAGACCAGTCTCAACCTGACTGAGAAGACACATGACCTGGAAGACAATAGTAGTAGACCAGTCTCAACCTGACTGAGAAGACACATGACCTGGAAGACAATAGTAGTAGACCAGTGTCAACATGACTGAGAAGACACATGACCTGGAAGACAATAGTAGTAGACCAGTGTCAACCTGACTGAGAAGACACATGACCTGGAAGACAATAGTAGTAGACCAGTGTCAACCTGACTGAGAAAACACATGACCTGGAAGACAATAGTAGTAGACCCGTCTCAACCTGACTGAGAAGACACATGACATGGAAGACAATAGTAGTAGACCAGTGTCAACCTGACTGAGAAGACACATGACATGGGATGAAAGACAAAACAAAACCAAAATGGGGAATATTATTGACATTACATTGCACTTTTCACTGGCTGTCCTTCAAGTTGTGGCAGAGGGACACACATTTGGATGCCAAAACTGAACAATTTGGCTTTTCACCCAATAAATATTCGTTTTTTCTTAATCTTTTATAGTTTGAAATTCTTTGTACTGAATGATAATTTTGGGAAAGAAAGATTCTCTTAGGTCTGAGTATTTGTCACAGTGTAATAAGAAATGCAGCTCTGTCTCTACCTCTCCCCAGAGTGAGCACAGCCTGTCCTCTCTGAGCAGCCAGGTTTGTCTGTGACGACCGGTCTCTATAGCCAGACTGTCCTCTCTGAGCAGCCAGGTTTGTCTGTGACGACCGGTCTCTATAGTCAGACTGTCCTCTCTGGGCTGCCAGGTTTGTCTGTGACGACCGGTCTCTATAGCCAGACTGTCCTCTCTGAGCAGCCAGGTTTGTCTGTGACGACCGGTCTCTATAGCCAGACTGTCCTCTCTGGGCTGCCAGGTTTGTCTGTGATGACCGGTCTCTATAGCCAGACTGTCCTCTCTGAGCAGCCAGGTTTGTCTGTGACGACCGGTCTCTATAGCCAGACTGTCCTCTCTGGGCAGTCAGGTTTGTCTGTGACGACCGGTCTCTATAGCCAGACTGTCCTCTCTGAGCAGCCAGGTTTGTCTCTGACGACCGGTCTCTATAGCCAAACTGTCCTCTCTGGGCTGCCAGGTTTGTCTGTCACGACCGGTCTCTATAGCCAGACTGTCCTCTCTGAGCAGCCAGGTTTGTCTGTGACGACCGGTCTCTATAGCCAGACTGTCCTCTCTGGGCTGCCAGGTTTGTCTGTGACGACCGGTCTCTATAGTCAGACTGTCCACTCTGGGCTGCCAGGTTTGTCTGTGACGACCGGTCTCTATAGCCAGACTGTCCTCTCTGAGCAGCCAGGTTTGTCTGTGACGACCGGTCTCTATAGCCAGACTGTCCTCTCTGGGCAGCCAGGTTTGTCTGTGACGACCGGTCTCTATAGCCAGACTGTCCTCTCTGGGCAGCCAGGTTTGTCTGTGACGACTGGTCTCTATAGCCAGACTGCTCACTGAGTCTGTGCCTAGTCAGTGTTTTCCTCAGTTTTCTATCATTCACAGTGGTCAGATAGTCTGCCACCATGTATTGTCTGTTTACTTGGATTTTTTTGTGGAGTCTTTCCAATAGGTGATATATTTAGATTTTTGCTTTGTGATGATTTGGTTGGGCCAGATTTTCTGAGTGCCGTCCTGAGGCTCTATGGGGTTGGTTTGGGTTAGTGAACTGAGCCTCAGAACCAGCTGGCTGAGGGGACTCTTCTCTTGTTTCATCTCTTGACATTGTAGAGCTGTGTGATGGAATGTTTTGGGGTCACTTGTTTTAAGATGGTTGTAAAATGTGATGGCTCTTTTTTGTATTTGAATAAGGAGAGGCCCAATTCTGCTCTACATGCGTTATTTGGAGTTTTTCTTTGCACTTGCAATACAGTCTTGCAAAACTCTGCATGCTGTATTTCGATTGGATGTTTGTCCCATTTGGTAAATTCATTATTAGAGAGTGGACCTCATACTTCGCTGCCATAGAGAGCAATTGGTTCAATAACTGATTGGAAAATGTTGGGGGCTTTATAAATACATTTGATTGATTGATGTTCTAATAGAACTGTGTCCAAATAGAATTTATATTTGTGATCCTGATTTCCAGACCTCTTTTGGAATATCATTATATTTGTTTTTTTTAGGTAAACGGTCAGAGTCCAGGTCTGACAGAACCTGTGGTTAACGGTCAGAGTCCAGGTCTGACAGAACCTGTGGTTAACGGTCAGAGTCCAGGTCTGACAGAACCTGTGGTTAACGGTCAGAGCCCAGGTCTGACAGAACCTGTGGTTAACGGTCAGAGCCCAGGTCTGACAGAACCTGTGGTTAACGGTCAGAGTCCAGGTCTGACAGAACCTGTGGTTAACGGTCAGAGTCCAGGTCTGACAGAACCTGTGGTTAACGGTCAGAGTCCAGGTCTGACAGAACCTGTGGTTAACGGTCAGAGTCCAGGTCTGACAGAACCTGTGGTTAACGGTCAGAGTCCAGGTCTGACAGAACCTGTGGTTAACGGTCAGAGTCCAGGTCTGACAGAACCTGTGGTTAACGGTCAGAGCCCAGGTCTGACAGAACCTGTGGTTAACGGTCAGAGCCCAGGTCTGACAGAACCTGTGATTAACAATCAGAGTCCAGGTCTGACAGAACCTGTGGTTTAACGGTCAGAGTCCAGGTCTGACAGAACCTGTGGTTAACGGTCAGAGCCCAGGTCTGACAGAACCTGTGGTTTAACGGTCAGAGTCCAGGTCTGACAGAACCTGTGATTAACGGCCAGAGTCCAGGTCTGACAGAACCTGTGGTTTAACGGTCAGAGCCCAGGTCTGACAGAACCTGTGGTTAACGGTCAGAGCCCAGGTCTGACAGAACCTGTGGTTAACGGTCAGAGTCCAGGTCTGACAGAACCTGTGGTTAACGGTCAGAGTCCAGGTCTGACAGAACCTGTGGTTAACGGTCAGAGCCCAGGTCTGACAGAACCTGTGCAGATGATCTAGGTGCTGCTGTAACTCCTCCTTAGTGAGAGACAGCAGCACCAGGTCATCTGTCTACAGCAGACCCTCCTTAGTGGGAGACAGCAGCACCAGGTCATCTGTGTACAGCAGACCCTCCTTAGTGGGAGACAGCAGCACCAGGTCATCTGTCTACAGCAGACCCTAGACAGCAGCACCAGGTCATCTGCATACAGCAGACCCTTAGTGGGAGACAGCAGCACCAGGTCATCTGCATACAGCAGACCCTTAGTGGGAGACAGCAGCACCAGGTCATCTGCATACAGCAGACCCTTAGTGGGAGACAGCAGCACCAGGTCATCTGCATACAGCAGACCCTCCTTAGTGGGAGACAGCAGCACCAGGTCATCTGCATACAGCAGACTCTCCTTAGTGGGAGACAGCAGCACCAGGTCATCTGCATACAGCAGACCCTTAGTGAGAGACAGCAGCACCAAGTCATCTGTCTACAGCAGACCCTTAGTGAGAGACAGCAGCACCAGGTCATCTGCATACAGCAGACCCTCCTTACTGGGAGACAGCATCCTTAGTGGGAGACAGCAGCACCAGGTCATCTGTCTACAGCAGACCCTCCTTAGTGGGAGACAGCAGCACCAGGTCATCTGTGTACAGCAGACCCTCCTTAGTGGGAGACAGCAGCACCAGGTCATCTGTCTACAGCAGACCCTCCTTAGTGAGAGACAGCAGCACCAGGTCATCTGTCTACAGCAGACCCTCCTTAGTGGGAGACAGTAGCACCAGGTCATCTGCATACAGCAGACCCTCCTTAGTGGGAGACAGCAGCATCAGGTCATCTGGATACAGCAGACCCTTAGTGGGAGACAGCAGCACCAGGTCATCTGCATACAGCAGACCCTCCTTAGTGGGAGACAGCAGCACCAGGTCATCTGTCTACAGCAGACCCTCCTTAGTGGGAGACAGCAGCACCAGGTCATCTGTCTACAGCAGACCCTCCTTAGTGGGAGACAGCAACACCAGGTCATCTGTCTACAGCAGACCCTCCTTAGTGGGAGACAACAGCACCAGGTCATCTGCATACAGCAGACCCTCCTTAGTGGGAGACAGCAGCACCAGGTCATCTGCATACAGCAGACCCTCCTTAGTGGGAGACAGCAGCACCAGGTCATCTGGATACAGCAGACCCTTAGTGAGAGACAGCAGCACCAGGTCATCTGGATACAGCAGACCCTTAGTGGGAGACAGCAGCACCAGGTCACCTGCATACAGCAGACCCTTAGTGGGAGACAACAGCACCAGGTCATCTGCATACAGCAGACCCTTAGTGAGAGACAGCAGCACCAGGTCATCTGTCTACAGCAGACCCTTAGTGGGAGACAGCAACACCAGGTCATCTGCATACAGCAGACCCTTAGTGGGAGACAGCAGCACCAGGTCATCTGCGTACAGCAGACACTTGATTTCAGTGTTGTGTCGGGTGAGACCAGGTGCTGCTAATTCTTCTACTGTTTTGGCCAGACTTATTGGACAGCCCTGTTTCACTCCACGTCCCCGAGAGAAGAAGTCTGTTGCCCTGTTGCCAATGTTAACCTCACATTTGTTTTAAGTGTACATTGATTTAATAACATCATATGTTTTCCTTCCTGTACCACTTCCTATTTGTTTGTGTTGTAGATATGTGGTAGTAGAGTAGTGGCCTGAGGGTACACACTTCAAATCAAATCAAAACAAATGTATTTATATAGCCCTTCTTACATCAGCTGATGTCACAAAGTGCTGTACAGAAACCCAGCCTAAAACCCCAAACAGCAAGCAATGCAGGTGTAGAAGCACTTCATTTGTTGTGAAATCTGTTGTGAATGTATTGTAATGTTTTTAAAATTGTATAAACTGTCTTAATTTTGCAGGAGCCAAGGAAGAGTAGCTGCTGCCTTGGCAGGAACTAATGGGGATCCATAATAAACCCCAGGAAGAGTAGCTGCTGCCTTGGCAGGAACTAATGGGGATCCATAATAAACCCCAGGAAGAGTAGCTGCTGCCTTGACAGGAACTAATGGGGATCCATAATAAACCCCAGGAAGAGTAGCTGCTGCCTTGGCAGGAACTAATGGGGATCCATAATAAACCCCAGGAAGAGTAGCTGCTGCCTTGGCAGGAACTAATGGGGATCCATAATAAACATCCAGGAAGAGTAGCTGCTGCCTTGACAGGAACTAATGGGGATCCATAATAAACCCCAGGAAGAGTAGCTGCTGCCTTGGCAGGAACTAATGGGGATCCATAATAAACCCCAGGAAGAGTAGCTGCTGCCTTGGCAGGAACTAATGGGGATCCATAATAAACCCCAGGAAGAGTAGCTGCTGCCTTGGCAGGAACTAATGGGGATTCATAATAAACCCCAGGAAGAGTAGCTGCTGCCTTGGCAGGAACTAATGGGGATTCATAATAAACCCCAGGAAGAGTAGCTGCTGCCTTGGCAGGAACTAATGGGGATCCATAATAAACCCCAGGAAGAGTAGCTGCTGCCTTGGCAGGAACTAATGGGGATCCATAATAAACCCCAGGAAGAGTAGCTGCTGCCTTGGCAGGAACTAATGGGGATTCATAATAAACCCCAGGAAGAGTAGCTGCTGCCTTGGCAGGAACTAATGGGGATCCATAATAAACCCCAGGAAGAGTAGCTGCTGCCTTGGCAGGAACTAATGGGGATCCATAATAAACCCCAGGAAGAGTAGCTGCTGCCTTGGCAGGAACTAATGGGGATCCATAATAAACCCCAGGAAGAGTAGCTGCTGCCTTGGCAGGAACTAATGGGGATCCATAATAAACCCCAGGAAGAGTAGCTGCTGCCTTGGCAGGAACTAATGGGGATTCATAATAAACACCAGGAAGAGTAGCTGCTGCCTTGGCAGGAACTAATCGGGATCCATAATAAATACAAATACAGTGTTTTTTCTATAGTTATAGTCACTGCATGTTAATATCCTCTTCTGTCCCTCCCTGTCCTCTATTCTCCTGTCCTCTGATCTGTCATTTACCTGTAACTGGCCTGGTGATGAGAGAGTTCTGCAGCTCTCGTGGATGATGTATTTTCTAATATACCCAGACCAGGACCAGACCTGAGCTTGACCCGGACCCGACCTGAACTTGACCGGGCCAGGTCAGAGGAGGTCACAGTCAGCCTGGAGCAGAAGATAAAACAGATGTCTGGACAGAGGGTGAGGGCTCAGAGAGGGTGTCTGGACAGAGAGTGAGGGGTCAGAGAGGGTGTCTGGACAGAGGGTGATGGGTGAACTCAAAGTAGATGTGCATCTTGGGTATTTTGTGTGCTTTAGGTATAAACTTTAAAACGCTCCAACAGACTCTAAATCCCAACTCACACTGTCTCACAGAGTGACAGCTTCACAGCCAAGCAGCTGGGTAAATAATAGACAACTAACACCCAACATTACTCGTAAACACGGACAAACCTGTACATTGTCTTTGAAAGCACAGTGTGTCAATGGGAAATTCTATAGGGTTGCTAGAGTGTCTATGATTTCCATAGTTATACAGCTCTTATTTACGATACAGAGATGTCACTGAGCTGACACAATCAATCTGGAAAAACTGCAAAGTAAACAGAGTCTCTACTGTCGCTTTACAGGCATTGACACCTTGAGGGAGAAGAAGAGAGAGGAGGGGAGAGGAAGAGAGAGGGGGGGAGAAGAAGAGAGAGAAAGAGAGAGAGAGAGAGAGAGAGGGAGAGGGAGAAACAGAGAGGACCAGAAGGGAGAGAGAAGATGTGAGAGAGAGAGAGAAATATACAGATTAAGAAAGAGGGGAGAGAGAGAGAGAGAGAGAGACTCTGCATGCAGAATTCAGCAAAAATATCCTTTATGTACAACGTAAAACACCAAATAATGCATGCAGAGCCGAATTAGGCCGATACCCACAAATGATCAAAATCCAGAGAAGAGACGTTAAATTTTACAACCACCTAAAAGGAAGTGATTCCCAAACCTTCCATAACAAAGCCATCACCTACAGAGAGATGAACCTGGAGAAGAGCCCCCTAAGCAAGCTGGTCCTGGGGCTCTGTTCACAAACACAAACACACCCCACAGAGCCCCAGGACAACAGCACAATTAGATCCAACCAAATCATGAGAAAACAAAAAGATAATTACTTGACACATTGGAAAGAATTAACAAAAAACAGAGCAACCTAGAATTCTATTTGGCCCTAAATAGAGAGTACACAGTGGCAGAATAACTGACCACTGTGACTGACCCAAACTTAAGGAAAGCTTTGACTATGTACAGACTCAGTGAGCATAGCCTTGCTATTGAGAGAGGCCGCAGTAGAGAGGCCGCAATAATCTGTGTTTCTTAGATAGTATCAGTCCATTCATAACACAGTAACTACACACAGGTGGGAGAGCAGAGAAGTGCACGGGGACTGACCTTTATGTAACAGGGGAAACAGTGGGCCAGAGTCATCGGTAGGACAGAAGAGGTGAAGACAGGTCGGCGTCAACAAGGATACAATGAGCTAGCATCATTAGCATGGCAAATTGAAACAGGTGGGTTGATTTAGAAACATAAAACGGGAGGTTTGTGCTCAAACAGGAAAACAGCTGCTACCAAAAGGCAAAAAATAAGATATACATTTTCAAAAGTCACAAGTAAAATATGGTGATTTTTCATCAAACAGATACACTTTTATATTTTGGGTTTTGTCTCGGATGTGCATATGTTGAATGGGCTGATGTCTCCTGCTTCTCCCAAACAAACTACCCATTCAGAGCCACAATCCCCGTTTAGGCACAATGACCAGGAAGTGCAACATCACAAAACGTATTTTCTTTCACTCCTCTACACATCATTACAGGTGTGTGTTTAGGTTACTGTCTATGGGGGTTGGCTGTTCAGTTCAGTGTGTGTGTAGGTTACTGTCTATGGGGGTTGGCTGTTCAGTTCAGTGTGTGTGTAGGTTACTGTCTCTGGGGGTTGGCTGTTCAGTTCAGTGTGTGTTTAGGTTACTGTCTCTGGGGGTTGGCTGTTCAGTTCAGTGTGTGTGTAGGTTACTGTCTATGGGGGTTGGCTGTTCAGTTCAGTGTGTGTGTAGGTTACTGTCTATGGGGGTTGGCTGTTCAGTTCAGTGTGTGTTTAGGTTACTGTCTCTGGGGGTTGGCTGTTCAGTTCAGTGTGTGTGTGTGTGTAGGTTAATGTCTATGGGGGTTGGCTGTTCAGTTCAGTGTGTGTTTAGGTTACTGTCTCTGGGGGTTGGCTGTTCAGTTCAATGTGTGTGTGTGTGTAGGTTACTGTCTCTGGGGGTTGGCTGTTCAGTTCAGTGTGTGTGTAGGTTACTGTCTATGGGGGTTGGCTGTTCAGTTCAGTGTGTGTGTAGGTTACTGTCTCTGGGGGTTGGCTGTTCAGTTCAGTGTGTGTTTAGGTTACTGTCTCTGGGGGTTGGCTGTTCAGTTCAGTGTGTGTGTAGGTTACTGTCTATGGGGGTTGGCTGTTCAGTTCAGTGTGTGTGTAGGTTACTGTCTATGGGGGTTGGCTGTTCAGTTCAGTGTGTGTTTAGGTTACTGTCTCTGGGGGTTGGCTGTTCAGTTCAGTGTGTGTGTAGGTTACTGTCTCTGGGGGTTGGCTGTTCAGTTCAGTGTGTGTGTAGGTTACTGTCTCTGGGGGTTGGCTGTTCAGTTCAGTGTGTGTGTAGGTTACTGTCTATGGGGGTTGGCTGTTCAGTTCAGTGTGTGTTTAGGTTACTGTCTATGGGGGTTGGCTGTTCAGTTCAGTGTGTGTGTAGGTTACTGTCTATGGGGGTTGGCTGTTCAGTTCAGTGTGTGTGTAACGCTCTAGGTGTCGGGGTGTAGTGGAATCAGACGCAGGAACAGCAGAGCTTCAATACGTTGAGTTTAATTCCCAACCCGTAAACCAAAAATGTCCAAACCGGACTACTGGGTGTCAAACAAACACCTGTCTTCAAACATGAAGACAAAACCAGTACACAAACACGAACCACTCCCGAAATCCAAAGAAACAGACGAACAATCCCGCACAAAGAAGCAGACAGGCTGGCTGACTAATAAAGCCACCCTGATTGCCAATTCCCTCAAACCAGGTGATACACATAAACACATAAGGAGGGGGAGGAAAAAGAGTCAGTAGCAGCTAGTAGGCCGGTGACGACGACCGCCGAGCGCCACCCGAACGGGAAGGAGAGCCTGCCTCGGTTGAAGTCGTGACAGTGTGTTTAGGTTACTGTCTCTGGGGGGTTGGCTGTTCAGTTCAGCGTGTGTGTGTGTGTAGGTTAATGTCTATGGGGGTTGGCTGTTCAGTTCAGTGTGTGTTTAGGTTACTGTCTCTGGGGGTTGGCTGTTCAGTTCAATGTGTGTGTGTGTGTAGGTTACTGTCTCTGGGGGTTGGCTGTTCAGTTCAGTGTGTGTGTAGGTTACTGTCTCTGGGGGTTGGCTGTTCAGTTCAGCGTGTGTGTGTGTGTAGGTTAATGTCTCTGGGGGTTGGCTGTTCAGTTCAGTGTGTGTGTGTAGGTTAATGTCTCTGGGGGTTGGCTGTTCAGTTCAGTGTGTGTGTGTTTAGGTTAATGTCTATGGGCGTTGGCTGTTCAGTTCAGTGTGTGTGTGTAGGTTACTGTCTCTGGGGGTTGGCTGTTCAGTTCAGTGTGTGTGTAGGTTACTGTCTATGGGGGTTGGCTGTTCAGTTCAGTGTGTGTGTAGGTTACTGTCTCTGGGGGTTGGCTGTTCAGTTCAGTGTGTGTTTAGGTTAATGTCTCTGGGGGTTGGCTGTTCAGTTCAGTGTGTGTGTAGGTTACTGTCTCTGGGGGTTGGCTGTTCAGTTCAGTGTGTGTGTAGGTTACTGTCTATGGGGGTTGGCTGTTCAGTTCAGTGTGTGTTTAGGTTACTGTCTATGGGGGTTGGCTGTTCAGTTCAGTGTGTGTGTAGGTTACTGTCTATGGGGGTTGGCTGTTCAGTTCAGTGTGTGTGTAACGCTCTAGGTGTCGGGGTGTAGTGGAATCAGACGCAGGAACAGCAGAGCTTCAATACGTTGAGTTTAATTCCCAACCCGTAAACCAAAAATGTCCAAACCGGACTACTGGGTGTCAAACAAACACCTGTCTTCAAACATGAAGACAAAACCAGTACACAAACACGAACCACTCCCGAAATCCAAAGAAACAGACGAACAATCCCGCACAAAGAAGCAGACAGGCTGGCTGACTAATAAAGCCACCCTGATTGCCAATTCCCTCAAACCAGGTGATACACATAAACACATAAGGAGGGGGAGGAAAAAGAGTCAGTAGCAGCTAGTAGGCCGGTGACGACGACCGCCGAGCGCCACCCGAACGGGAAGGAGAGCCTGCCTCGGTTGAAGTCGTGACAGTGTGTTTAGGTTACTGTCTCTGGGGGGTTGGCTGTTCAGTTCAGCGTGTGTGTGTGTGTAGGTTAATGTCTATGGGGGTTGGCTGTTCAGTTCAGTGTGTGTTTAGGTTACTGTCTCTGGGGGTTGGCTGTTCAGTTCAATGTGTGTGTGTGTGTAGGTTACTGTCTCTGGGGGTTGGCTGTTCAGTTCAGTGTGTGTGTAGGTTACTGTCTCTGGGGGTTGGCTGTTCAGTTCAGCGTGTGTGTGTGTGTAGGTTAATGTCTCTGGGGGTTGGCTGTTCAGTTCAGTGTGTGTGTGTAGGTTAATGTCTCTGGGGGTTGGCTGTTCAGTTCAGTGTGTGTGTGTTTAGGTTAATGTCTATGGGCGTTGGCTGTTCAGTTCAGTGTGTGTGTGTAGGTTACTGTCTCTGGGGGTTGGCTGTTCAGTTCAGTGTGTGTGTAGGTTACTGTCTATGGGGGTTGGCTGTTCAGTTCAGTGTGTGTGTAGGTTACTGTCTCTGGGGGTTGGCTGTTCAGTTCAGTGTGTGTTTAGGTTAATGTCTCTGGGGGTTGGCTGTTCAGTTCAGTGTGTGTGTAGGTTACTGTCTCTGGGGGTTGGCTGTTCAGTTCAGCGTGTGTGTGTGTGTAGGTTAATGTCTCTGGGGGTTGGCTGTTCAGTTCAGTGTGTGTGTGTAGGTTAATGTCTATGGGGGTTGGCTGTTCAGTTCAGTGTGTGTGTGTAGGTTAATGTCTATGGGGGTTGGCTGTTCAGTTCAGTGTGTGTGTGTAGGTTAATGTCTCTGGGGGTTGGCTGTTCAGTTCAGTGTGTGTGTGTAGGTTACTGTCTCTGGGGGTTGGCTGTTCAGTTCAGTGTGTGTGTAGGTTAATGTCTATGGGGGTTGGCTGTTCAGTTCAGTGTGTGTGTGTAGGTTACTGTCTATGGGGGTTGGCTGTTCAGTTCAGTGTGTGTGTAGGTTAATGTCTATGGGGGTTGGCTGTTCAGTTCAGTGTGTGTGTGTGTAGGTTAATGTCTCTGGGGGTTGGCTGTTCAGTTCAGTGTGTGTGTGTGTAGGTTAATGTCTATGGGGGTTGGCTGTTCAGTTCAGTGTGTTTGTGTGTAGGTTACTGTCTCTGGGGGTTGGCTGTTCAGTTCAGTGTGTGTGTGTAGGTTAATGTCTATGGGGGTTGGCTGTTCAGTGTGTGTGTGTAGGTTAATGTCTATGGGCGTTGGCTGTTCAGTTCAGTGTGTGTGTGTAGGTTACTGTCTCTGGGGGTTGGCTGTTCAGTTCAGTGTGTGTGTGTAGGTTAATGTCTATGGGGGTTGGCTGTTCAGTTCAGTGTGTGTGTGTAGGTTAATGTCTATGGGGGTTGGCTGTTCAGTTCAGTGTGTGTGTGTAGGTTAATGTCTATGGGGGTTGGCTGTTCAGTTCAGTGTGTGTGTGTAGGTTAATGTCTATGGGGGTTGGCTGTTCAGTTCAGTGTGTGTGTGTAGGTTAATGTCTCTGGGGGTTGGCTGTTCAGTTCAGTGTGTGTGTGTAGGTTACTGTCTCTGGGGGTTGGCTGTTCAGTTCAGTGTGTGTGTGTAGGTTAATGTCTATGGGGGTTGGCTGTTCAGTTCAGTGTGTGTGTGTGTGTAGGTTAATGTCTCTGGGGGTTGGCTGTTCAGTTCAGTGTGTGTGTGTAGGTTAATGTCTCTGGGGGTTGGCTGTTCAGTTCAGTGTGTGTGTAGGTTAATGTCTCTGGGGGTTGGCTGTTCGGTTCAGTGTGTGTTTAGGTTAATGTCTCTGGGGGTTGGCTGTTCAGTTCAGTGTGTGTTTAGGTTAATGTCTCTGGGGGTTGGCTGTTCAGTTCAGTGTGTGTGTAGGTTAATGTCTATGGGGGTTGGCTGTTCAGTTCAGTGTGTGTGTAGGTTAATGTCTATGGGGGTTGGCTGTTCAGTTCAGTGTGTGTGTGTAGGTTAATGTCTATGGGGGTTGGCTGTTCAGTTCAGTGTGTGTGTGTAGGTTAATGTCTATGGGGGTTGGCTGTTCAGTTCAGTGTGTGTGTGTAGGTTAATGTCTATGGGGGTTGGCTGTTCAGTTCAGTGTGTGTGTGTAGGTTAATGTCTATGGGGGTTGGCTGTTCAGTTCAGTGTGTGTTTAGGTTAATGTCTATGGGGGTTGGCTGTTCAGTTCAGTGTGTGTGTGGCTTTGAGAGAAAGATAAGCCCAGTGTTATTGTGTTTACCAGGGTTGTGCTAACGACACCAGCTCGTGTCTGTGAATCTGCCCGGGAGTCACGCGGGGACCCGAGAGTCTCTGGAGTCTAAACTAAACTGAAAGAGAGAGTCTCTCTCTCTCTCTCTCTCTCTCTGTGTGTGTGTGTATGTGTGTGTGAGAGAGAGAGAGAGAGAGAGAGAGAGAGAGAGAGAGAGAGAGAGAGAGACAGAGAGAGAGAGAGAGAGAGAGAGAGAGAGAGAGAGAGAGAGAGAGAGACAGAGACAGAGAGAGAGAGAGACAGAGACAGAGACAGAGACAGAGAGAGAGACAGAGAGAACGAGAGAGACAGAGACAGAGACAGAGACAGAGAGAGACAGAGAGAGAGAGAGAGAGAGAGAGAGAGAGAGAGAGAGAGAGAGAGAGAGAGAGAGAGAGAGAGAGAGAGAGACAGAGAGAGAGGGAGACAGAGACAGAGACAGAGACAGAGACAGAGAGAGAGAGAGAGAGAGAGAGAGAGAGAGAGAGACAGAGACAGAGACAGAGACAGAGACAGAGAGAGAGAGAGACAGAGAGAGACAGAGAGAGACAGAGAGAGACAGAGAGAGAGAGAGACAGAGAGAGAGAGAACTGTAGTGCACGTGGGTCAGGTCGCGGAGGGGAGTGTGTCTGCGCCAGCGCTTAAGCACCATGGACAGCAACCGGGAGCCAGTCTCGTTAACAACCAACCAGCGGGAAGTTTAGAGCAGCAGCTCTCCTCTCAGTGTTGACCGGGGGAGCTCCCATTCTCAGCGACAGAGACGACTCACTTTTGGATTTGGAAATCTAGTCTTTGTTCATGCAGGTTAGTGTCTGAAAAAAAATAGAACTTTCCTCAGCACCGGGATATGGACTAACATCACGCCACCCGCCACGGGTCGACAGGCGGACTCCGGCTCCTCCAGGCTCGGGTTGCTAGTTGGCACAAAAACATGAAATTTTTTGAAACGGGATGAAACAGGAAGGTACCTGAATTTATCCATTTCAGTTAATCTTTATTTAATCAGAGTAGTGACTGTATTCTGGGGAGTAGTCTAAGAAACACTTGTTTTCGTTTCAAAACGTTTTGCTGCCGACCCTCCTGACTGAGGCCGACCTAGGAGGACAGACCGGCTGGTCTCCAGGAGGATGCCCGGGCAGGATGTGCTCCAGCCGGAAGATCCTGTGGAGCCTGCTGCTGCTGTCAGTGTTGGAGGTGGGTCTGGGAGTGACCAGTATCGTCCTGGGAGCCGTGGGGCTCAGCCGGGTCAGCCGGGTCAGGGAGGAACACAAGCTGCAGCAAGGAGACGCTTCTCCCGTCTGGAGCGGCATGTGTGTACGTAGAACTTTTAGTTTACATCTTTCTGTGTGTGTGTGTGTGTGTGTGTGTGTGTGTGTGTGTGTGTGTGTGTGTGTGTGTGTGTGTGTGTGTGTGTGTGTGTGTGTGTGTGTGTGTGTGTGTGTGTGTGTGTGTGTGTGCCTAATTAATTACAAATAATTAGGCGGTTGTTACTTTACATGGTATGATAGCTGATACATTTGTCTGTCAAAATATACATTTAAAATGTTGTTGAAATTAAGAAAAACATTTGTAAAAAAAAAAAAAATTTAAAAGAAAAGTGGAGACTGTCTTGTCTTTCAAGAATCCCTCATACAGTGAGAACTCCCGCTCTACATCTGTCTCCCCTTCGGATGACTTTTCCGCGCACCGACCAATGAAAGCCGGGTTGGATTCGGATCTGATTAGGGTCTGTTCTTTCTCTCTCTTAGTTTCTAATCTGTGGGATGTGTGGAGTGCTCTGTGCCAGGAAGAGGACTGGACTCATCGTGAGTACACACGTTCACAACACACAAACACACACACACACACACACACACACACACACACACACACACACACACACACACACACACACACACACACACACACACACACACACACACACACACACTCACACTCTCTCTCTTACCCTCCTTTCTGCTTCTCTCAGAAGTCTCTCTCTCTCCTCAAATGGGCTTTATTGGCATGGGAAACATATGTTTACATTGCCAAAGCAAGTGAAATACATAATATCAACAAAAAGCATAACAAAATGAACATTGCACTCAAAGGTTTCAAAAGGAAAAGGACATTTCAAATGTCATAATATCAGCTATGTACAGGGTTTTCAACAATGTGCCAATAGCTGTAGTACGAATAGTAGGGGAAGATAAGTAAACAAATAAATATTTGTTGTATTTACGATGTAGTTTGTGCTCGACTGGATGTCCTGTTGTGTTTTCTACTGGGATTGCATACTGCGGTATTTCGCCTAACAGATATGGGAGTCTATCAATATTTGATTTGTTTTTAAATTCTTTGTGGGTCTATGTGATCTGTGGGAAATATGTGTCTCTAATATAGTCATACCTTTGGCAGCAGGAGGAAAGGAAGTGCAGCTCAGTTTCTACCGACTTCCTTGGGCACATGTTCTGCCTTGTGGGGCCTCTCTCAATAGCAAGGCTATGCTAACTGAGTCTGTACATAGTCAAGGATTTTTTATATTTAGGGTTAGTCACAGTGGTCAGGTATTCTGTTACTGTGTAGTCTCTGTTTAGGGACAGACAGCATTCCAGTTTGCTCTGGTTTTTGGTTGATTCTTTCCAATGTGTCAAATAGTTATTTTCATCTATTTTTTCTCTCTCATAATTTGGTTGGGTCTAATTTTGTTGCTGTCCTGGGGTCTGTTTGTGAACAGAGCCCCAGAATCAGCTGGCTGAGGGGACTCTTCTCTAGGTTCATCTCTCTGTAGGGGAGGGCATTGTAGTGAAATGTGTGGGCATGACTTCCTTTTAAGTGGTTGTAGAATTTAACAGCTCTTTTTTCTGGATTTGAATAATGATTCCTGATTCTGCTTTGCATGCATTGTACATTAATGATATTTTAGCAGAATTCTGCATGCAGAGTCTCAATTGGCTGTTTGTCCCATTTTCGTGAAGTCTTGATTGGTGAGTGGACCCCAGACCTCACGACCATAGAAAGCAATGGCTTCTCTAACTGATTGTATTTTTTTGCCAGATCCTAGTTGGGATGTCAAGTTTTATGTTCCTTTTGATGGCATAGAATGCCCTTCTTTCTTGTCTCTTAGAACGATCTTGTGGAAGTTACCTGTGGCGTTGATGTTTAGGCCAAAGTAGGTATAATTCATTGTGTGCTCTAGGACAACGGTGTCTAGATAGAATTTGTATTTGTTGTCCTGGCAACTGGACCTTTTTTGGAACACCATTATTTTTGTCTTACTGAGATTTACTGTGAGGGCCCATGTCTGACAGAATCTGTGTAGAAGATCTAGGTGCTGCTGTAGGCCCTCCTTCGTTGGCCCTCCTTCACCAGATCATCTGCAAACAGTGGGCCCAAGCTGCACGCCTGTCTCACCCCATGGGCCTGTGGAAATAAATGTTTGTTTTTTGCCAATTTTAACTGCTCACTAGTTTGTGTACACTGATTTTATGTCATATGTTTTTCCCCCAACACCGCTTTCCATCAATTTGTAAAGCAGACCGTCATTCCAAATTGAGTCAAAAGCTTTTTTGAAATCAACAAAGCATGTTTTGGTTGGTTTGTTTGTCAATTAGGGTGTGCAAGGTGTATATGTGGTCTGTCGTACTATATTTTGGTAAGAAGCCAATTTGACATTTGCTCAGGACGTTGTTTTCACAGAGGAAATGTTGGACTCTGCTGTTGATGATACTGCAGTTGATTTTTCAGAGGTCACTGTTGACGCAGATTCCACTGTAATTATCAGGGTCAAATTTCTCTCTACTTTTGTGGATTGATTGATCAGACCTTGGTTCGAAACACCGGGGAAGATGCCAGAGCTGAGGACAATGTTGAAATGTTCAAGAAAAGCCCATTTTAATTTGTGGTTTGTATATTTTATAATTTTGATTAGTAGGTCATCAACACTACAGGCCTTTTTTTGTTGAAAGATTTGTGTTTTGTCCTGTAGCTCATCCAATGGAGAACCCAGTGGGTTCTGGTAGTCTTTAATTGTTGATTCCACGTTTTGTAAATTATTATGTTTTTACATTTTATTATAGGGCCAAACAGATTGGTGAAGTGGTTTTATCCACGCATCTCCGCTTTGGATAGATAACTCTTCATGCTGTTAGTTTAGAATATTCCAGAAGTGGTTAGATTCTACGGATTCTTCAATCACATTGAGCTGATTTCTGCCGTGCTGTTCTTTCCTCGTAGTGTACATCTCTACTGTTTTAGTGTTTCACCATAGTGAAGGCGTAGGTTATAATTTGCTGGGTCTCTGTGTTTTTGGTTGTGTAACGCAGATGCTGGGAGACGAGAAGCAAGGACGGGGTGTGGCTTTAATAATAAATAAACATGAAAACTAAACACAAACAGCGTCTGGACAAGAACAGGAACATAACAACAAGGCTGACTGGGGAAGGAACCTGAGGGAGAGACAGGTAGAGGGATGGAAATAATTGAAGTGATGCAGTCCAGGTGAGTCTCATGAGTCGCAGGTGCGCGTAACGATGGTGACAGGTGTGCGCAATAATCACCTCACTGGCGCCAGAGAGGGGGAGCGCCAGAGAGGGGGAGCGTGAGTAAACGTGACAGGTTGGATAGGTTTCTCAATATCTTTCTATGGTTTTTGCTTTCTTCATTAAACCATTTCTCGTTGTTGTTCGTTTTTAAATTTTTAATTTTTTTTTTTTTAATTCTTGGTAGTTACAGTCTTGTCTCATCGCTGCTACTCCCGTACGGACTCGGGAGAGGTGAAGGTCGAGAGCTGTGCGTCCTCCGAAACACAACCCCACCAAGCCGCACTGCTTTTTGACACAATGCCCACTTAACCCGGAAGCCAGCCGCACCAATGTGGTGGAGTAAACACTGTACACCTGGTGACCGTGTCAGCGTGCACTGCACACAGCACACGACAGGAGTTACTAGTGTGTGATGGGACAAGGACATCCCTGCCAGCCAAACCCGGATGACACTGGGACAATTGTGCGCCGCCCCATGGGTCTCCCTGTCGCGACAGAGCCTGGACTCGAACCCAGAATCTCCAGTGGCACAGCTCACACTGTGATGCAGGGCTTCAGACCCCTGCGCCACTCAGGAGGCCCTTCTGAGGTTTTCTGCTAGAATGTTTTTACATTTCATACAATATGTCAGCTGATATGTCAAATATACTGTTCAGGCTGCTAAGTTACTGCTAAGTTTACACCACTGGGCCTCCCGGGTGGCGCAGTGGTCTAGGGCACTGCATCGCAGTGCTAACTGCGCCACCAGAGTCTCTGGGTTCGCGCCCAGGCTCTGTCGCAGCCGGCCGCGACGGGAGGTCGTGGGGCGACGCACAATTGGCATAGCGTCGTCCGGGTTAGGGAGGGTTTGGCCGGTAGGGATATCCTTGTCTCATCGCGCTCCAGCGACTCCTGTGGCGGGCCGGGCGCAGTGCGCGCTAACCAAGGGGGCCAGGTCACGGTGTTTCCTCCGACACATTGGGGCGGCTGGCTTCCGGGTTGGAGGCGCGCTTTGTTAAGAAGCAGTGCGGCTTGGTTGGGTTGTGCTTCGGAGGACGCATGGCTTTCGACCTTCGTCTCTCCCGAGCCCGTACGGAAGTTGTAGCGATGAGACAAGATAGTAATTACTAGCGATTGGATACCACGAAAATTGGGGAGAAAATGGGATAAATATATTTATTTAAAAAAAAAAAAAAAAAAAAAAAAAAAGTTTACACCACTATTGCAGGAAAACATTTTGTCCAGGAAGATGCCTAGGAGGGATTTATTGTTGGCTAATTGTTTGTTGGTAGATTTCTACGCTAACCTCCGTCCATCTATAGCATTTCTTAACAACCAACAGTTTGTTCAGCTTCGATAACTCATGGTTGAGTATTACTCTGTTCAAGTAGATTGTGATTTCGCTGTGATCTGATAGGTGTGTCAGTGGGCTGACTGTGAACGCTCTGAGAGACTCTGGGTTGGTCAGTGATGAAGTAGTCTACCACTGCCAGGGGATGAGCTGAGGGTGTACCTACTAAAGGAGTATCATCGAAGCCAACCATTGACTATGTACAGACCCAGCGTGCGACAGAGCTGCAGGAGTTGTGATACATATTTGTTGGTTGTTTTGTCGTAGTTTTGTCTAGGGGGGCATATTTTGGGAAGGGAATGCTGTCACCTCCAGGTAGGTGTTTGTCCCCCTGTGTGCTGAGAGTGTTGGGTTCTTGTCCAGTTCTGGCATTTAGGTCACCACAGACTAGTACATGTCCCTGGGCCTGAAAATGATTGATCTCCCCCTCTAGGATGGAGATGCAGTTTTCATTAAAGTATGGGGAATCTAGTGGGGATATAGGTAGAACACAGGAGGACATTCTTCTCTGTTGAGATCATTTCCTTTTACATTTCTAGCCAAATGTAAAATATTCCTGTTTTGACTCATTTAATAGAGTGGGTTAGGTCTGCTCTATACCAAATTAGCATACCCCCTGTTTCACACATGGTCGTTTGGTGGATGGTACTACCAGCTCTCTATAACCTAGTCGGCAATCAGTCAGTCCATTTCTTCTATACCATGTTTCTTGCAAAATGACAAAGTCTGTATTTCTGATTTCTTTGTTGAAGTCTGGGTTCCTGCTCTTTAGGCCAAAGGCAGATGACCTCAGACCTTGTATATCCCAGGATGCTTTGTGGTCTATAGTGTCCAGTGTTGTTATTCGTGTGGTTTAGGTCCGGACCATTAGGTTTGAGCAGAGCATGCTGAGCATCTGAGGATGAGGGCTGTTGCTCTGCTCACGGCCTGGTCGACTGTCTCGCTCTCCCCTTCTCCATCCTCTTCTCTCAGCAGTCACCCCTCTCTCTCCTCTTCTCCATCCTCTTCTCTCAGCAGTCACCCCTCTCTCTCCTCTCGCTCTCCCCTTCTCCATCCTCTTCTCTCAGCAGTCACCCCTCTCTCTCCTCTCGCTCTCCCTCTCCTATCCTCACACAATCTCTGTGTGATGATTCGGTTATGCTAGGTTAGTGTTTCTCTGGAGTCTGATGTGTTTCCAAACAATGGATAATGACTGAAACAGGAGCTCTGATTTTCCATGCGGACATTTACTGAAGGTGTGTGTTACATTAGGAAACCTGACGTGTCTATCTACACACACACACACACACACACAAATAAACGGAGTGGGACAGGGTACTCAGAGGCTTGTTCATTGTAACTGAGCTTCCAGGAAATGTCAGAAGTGTGTGTGTGTGTGTGTGTGTGTGTGTGTGTGTGTGTGTGTGTGTGTGTGTGTGTGTGTGTGTGTGTGTGTGTGTGTGTGTGTGTGTGTGTGTGTGTGTGTGTGTGTGTGTGTGTGTGTGGATAATTATGCTGAACATAATTTATTTTGCACGTTTAAAAAAAACAATGTGTGGAGTCATGTATAGCACTGAACCACAAACCACTATTTACAGTGTGTTCCATCTCATTTACAGGTATAGAGCAGGAAACTATAAACTGTGTTCCATCTCATTTACAGGTATAGAGCAGGAAACTATAAACTCTGTTCCATCTCATTTACAGGTATAGAGCAGGAAACTATAAACTGTGTTCCATCTCATTTACAGGTATAGAGCAGGAACTATAAACTGTGTTCCATCTCATTTACAGGTATAGAGCAGGAAACTATAAACTGTGTTCCATCTCATTTACAGGTATAGAGCAGGAAAACTATAAACTGTGTTCCATCTCATTTACAGGTATAGAGCAGAGAAACTAATAACTGTGTTCCATCATTTACAAGGTATAGGCAGGAAACTATAAATGTGTTACATCTCATTTACAGGTGATAGTAGCAGGGAAACTATAAACTGTGTTCCATCTCATTTACAGGTATAGTGAGCCGGAAACTATAAACTGTGTTCCATCTCATTTACAGGTATAGAGCAGGAAACTATAAACTGTGTTCCATCTCATTTACGGTATAGGCAGAAACTATAAACTGTGTTCACATCTCATTTTACAGGTATAGAGCAGGAAACTATAAACTGTGTTCCATCTCATTTACAGTATAGAGCAGGAAACTATAAACTGTGTTCCATCTCATTTACAGGTATAGAGCAGGAAACTATAAACTGTGTTCCATCTCATTTACAGGTATAGAGCAGGAAACTATAAACTGTGGTTCCATCTCATTTACAGGTATAGAGCAGGAAACTATAAACTGTGTTCCATCTCATTTACAGGTATAGAGCAGGAAACATAAACTGTGTTCCATCTCATTTACAGGTATAGAGCAGGAAACTATAAACTGTGTTCCATCTCATTTACAGGTATAGAGCAGGACACTATAAACTGTGTTCATCTCATTTACAGGTATAGAGCAGGAAACTATAAATTGTGTTCCATCTCATTTACAGGTATAGAGCAGGAAACTATAAACTGTGTTCCATCTCATTTACAGGTATAGAGCAGGAAACTATAAACTGTGTTCCATCTCATTTACAGGTATAGAGCAGGAAACTATAAACTGTGTTCCATCTCATTTACAGGTATAGAGCAGGAAACTATAAACTGTGTTCCATCTCATTTACAGGTATAGAGCAGGAAACTATAAAACTGTGTTACATCTCATTACAGGTTATAGAGCAGGAAACTATAAACTGTGTTCCATCTCATTTACAGGTATAGAGCAGGAAACTTACTAAACTGTGTTTCCATCTCATTTACAGTATAGAGCAGGAAACTATAAACTGTGTTCCATCTCATTTACAGGTATAGAGCAGGAAACTATAAACTGTGTTCCATCTCATTTACAGGTATAGAGCAGGAAACTATAAACTGTGTTCCATCTCATTTACAGGTATAGAGCAGGAAACTATAAACTGTGTTCCATCTCATTTACAGGTATAGAGCAGGAAACTATAAACTGTGTTCCATCTCATTTACAGGTATAGAGCAGGAAACTATAAACTGTGTTCCATCTCATTTACAGGTATAGAGCAGGAAACTATAAACTGTGTTCCATCTCATTTACAGGTATAGAGCAGGAAACTATAAACTGTGTTCCATCTCATTTACAGGTATAGAGCAGGAAACTATAAACTGTGTTCCATCTCATTTACAGGTATAGAGCAGGAAACTATCAACTGTGTTCCATCTCATTTACAGGTATAGAGCAGGAAACTATCAACTGTGTTCCATCTCATTTACAGGTATAGAGCAGGAAACTATAAACTGTGTTCCATCTCATTTACAGGTATAGAGCAGGAAACTATAAACTGTGTTCCATCTCATTTACAGGTATAGAGCAGGAAACTATAAACTGTGTTCCATCTCATTTACAGGTATAGAGCAGGAAACTATAAACTGTGTTCCATCTCATTTACAGGTATAGAGCAGGAAACTATAAACTGTGTTCCATCTCATTTACAGGTATAGAGCAGGAAACTATAAACTGTGTTCCATCTCATTTACAGGTATAGAGCAGGAAACTATAAACTGTGTTCCATCTCATTTACAGGTATAGAGCAGGAAACTATAAACTGTGTTCCATCTCATTTACAGGTATAGAGCAGGAAACTATAAACTGTGTTCCATCTCATTTACAGGTATAGAGCAGGAAACTATAAACTGTGTTCCATCTCATTTACAGGTATAGAGCAGGAAACTATAAACTGTGTTCCATCTCATTTACAGGTATAGAGCAGGAAACTATAAACTGTGTTCCATCTCATTTACAGGTATAGAGCAGGAAACTATAAACTGTGTTCCATCTCATTTACAGGTATAGAGCAGGAAACTATAAACTGTGTTCCATCTCATTTACAGGTATAGAGCAGGAAACTATAAACTGTGTTCCATCTCATTTACAGGTATAGAGCAGGAAACTATAAACTGTGTTCCATCTCATTTACAGGTATAGAGCAGGAAACTATAAACTGTGTTCCATCTCATTTACAGGTATAGAGCAGGAAACTATAAACTGTGTTCCATCTCATTTACAGGTATAGAGCAGGAAACTATAAACTGTGTTCCATCTCATTTACAGGTATAGAGCAGGAAACTATAAACTGTGTTCCATCTCATTTACAGGTATAGAGCAGGAAACTATAAACTGTGTTCCATCTCATTTACAGGTATAGAGCAGGAAACTATAAACTGTGTTCCATCTCATTTACAGGTATAGAGCAGGAAACTATAAACTGTGTTCCATCTCATTTACAGGTATAGAGCAGGAAACTATAAACTGTGTTCCATCTCATTTACAGGTATAGAGCAGGAAACTATAAACTGTGTTCCATCTCATTTACAGGTATAGAGCAGGAAACTATAAACTGTGTTCCATCTCATTTACAGGTATAGAGCAGGAAACTATAAACTGTGTTCCATCTCATTTACAGGTATAGAGCAGGAAACTATAAACTGTGTTCCATCTCATTTACAGGTATAGAGCAGGAAACTATAAACTGTGTTCCATCTCATTTACAGGTATAGAGCAGGAAACTATAAACTGTGTTCCATCTCATTTACAGGTATAGAGCAGGAAACTATAAACTGTGTTCCATCTCACCATGTATTGTTTCTGCTGACAAGGTGGCTATAGTATCTGCAGGAGCAGTCCTTTAAGTCTGTGTATTTATATCGCTTTATTCTTTATCTTGTTTTTTTATCCCTCTCCGTCTTTCTCTCTTTCCCTCCCTATGTCTCTCCCCATCTCTTTCCCTCTCTCCGTCTCTCTCTCTTTCCCTCCCTGTCTCTCTCTTTCCCTCCCTATCTCTCTCCCTCTTTCTCTCTTTCCCTCTCTCTCCCTCTTTCCCTCTCTCTCCCTCTTTCCCTCTCTCCCTCTCCAGATGATTCTGTTCTCAGCTTGCTGTATCTGTGGTCTGATTGGAGGGATTCTCAACTTCCAGTTCGTTAGGGCGTTGTCACGACGACCGGACTCTCTTCGTTCCCTACACCTAGCAGCCATGACTATTGCCTGCCTGGGTTTGCAACGCTATGAAACGCTATAAAACACTTTGAAACATAGTTAAACATTATATTACATGACACTAAAATCAACTCATTCCAACTCCAGATAGTTGAGCAGGGCGACACTGACCCAATACCTCCTCTAACCTGCATGAAAACATCTCTGTCTGTATATGGAACGTAACGTTCAGATTCTGGCACCATTCAATTAGTCATCTCCCTCTCCCTCCCGTAGGTATCTCTTCCTGTACTCTCTCAACCTGGTTGACCTGTCGTCTGGCCAGTTCAGAACAACAGAGGATGTTTCTGGAGAGAGAACACTCACTGCATCACTCACACGAGATGGCTGAGAAGGATTCATACACACACGGATCTTTTGTAAGAAACAAAACACAGCTTGGACCGCAATCACACATTACTCTTAATTGCTCCTCAGTGACAATCCACAGCCGAGTGAAACTAACGTGTGTGTGCGTGCATGTGTTTGTGTGTTTCCAACAGGAGATCCTTGACAACTCCAGCAATGGGATTCCCCAGATCTCCTACAATGCTAACACCACATCTCCTTGACAATGGACACTCCTTGTTGCCCTGACAACTGGCACATCTTGTAACCCTGACAATGGAACCACCTTGTTGCCCTGACAATGGACACAACTTGCTGCCCTGATGATGTACACACCTTGTTGCCCTGACAATGGAGTGATATCGACTAACAGAGCTGAGCAGCAATATTGCACAGCTGTGTGTAGAGAACTTCAGCACAGATGGAAGAAGTTTCCCAAAATAAAACAACAATGAACGCTTTTCTTGGACAAGTTGTTACGAGTTCAGATAGTCCTAACACACAGAGCCCCATGACATATGCCCTCACAGACAGGAGGGACAGACAGCCAATCAGACGCTTCAAACGAATGATCACAAAACACGCATGCAATTTATTTTAAATCTCTCTCCCATTCCTCTCTCTCTCTCTCTCTCTCCCATTCCTCTCTCTCTCTCTCTCTCTCTCCCATTCCCCTCTCTCTCTCTCTCTCTCTCTCTCCCATTCCTCTCTCTCTCTCTCTCTCTCTCTCTCATTCCTCTCTCTCTCTCTCTCCCATTCCTCTCTCTCTCTCTCTGCCATTCTTCTCTCTCACTGGTTCTGGCTATATGAATGTAGGTGTATGAAGGAACAGTGCTTTAGCGATCTCATGCAGAGCAGAATATGGAATTCTTTAAAGTATCAGACATACAACCAAGGATGCACACTGTAAAGCTGTTGTGGGTAACCGTCCTCCTGTAGAGGTGTTGTGGGTAACCCTCATCCTGGAGAGGTGTTGTGGGTAACTGTCCTCCTGTAGAGGTGTTGTGGGTAACCCTCCTCCTGTAGAGGTGTTGTGGGTAACCCTCCTCCTGTAGAGGTGTTGTGGGTAACCCTCCTCCTGTAGAGATGTTGTGGGTAACCCTCATCCTGTAGTGCTGTTGTGGGTAACCGTCCTCCTGTAGAGGTGTTGTGGGTAACCGTCCTCCTGTAGAGATGTTGTGGGTAACCCTCATCCTGTAGTGCTGTTGTGGGTAACCGTCCTCCTGTAGAGGTGTTGTGGGTAACCCTCCTCCTGTAGAGGTGTTGTGGGTAACCCTCCTCCTGTAGAGGTGTTGTGGGTAACCGTCCTCCTGTAGAGATGTTGTGGGTAACCGTCCTCCTGTAGGGGTGTTATGGGTAACCCTCCTCCTGTAGAGGTGTTGTGGGTAACCCTCATCCTGGAGAGGTGTTTTGGGTAACCCTCCTCCTGTAGAGGTGTTGTGGGTAACCCTCATCCTGTAGAGGTGTTGTGGGTAACCGTCCTCCTGTAGAGGTGTTGTGGGTAACCCTCATCCTGGAGAGGTGTTGTGGGTAACCGTCCTCCTGTAGAGGTGTTGTGGGTAACCCTCCTCCTGTAGAGGTGTTGTGGGTAACCCTCCTCCTGTAGAGATGTTGTGGGTAACCCTCCTCCTGTAGTGCTGTTGTGGGTAACTGTCCTCCTGTAGAGCTGTTGTGGGTAACTGTCCTCCTGTAGAGGTGTTGTGGGTAACCGTCCTCCTGTAGAGATGTTGTGGGTAACCCTCATCCTGTAGTGCTGTTGTGGGTAACCCTCCTCCTGTAGAGGTGTTGTGGGTAACCGTCCTCCTGTAGAGATGTTGTGGGTAACCCTCATCCTGTAGGGGTGTTGTGGGTAACCCTCCTCCTGGAGAGGTGTTGTGGGTAACTGTCCTCCTGTAGAGATGTTGTGGGTAACCGTCCTCCTGTAGGGGTGTTATGGGTAACCCTCCTCCTGTAGAGGTGTTGTGGGTAACCCTCCTCCTGTAGAGGTGTTGTGGGTAACCCTCCTCCTGTAGAGGTGTTGTGGGTAACCGTCCTCCTGTAGAGGTATTATGGGTAACCCTCCTCCTGTAGAGGTGTTGTGGGTAACCCTCCTCCTGTAGAGGTGTTGTGGGTAACCCTCCTCCTGTAGGGGTGTTGTGGGTAACCCTCCTCCTGTAGGGGTGTTGTGGGTAACCCTCCTCCTGTAGAGGTGTTGTGGGTAACCGTCCTACTGTAGAGGTGTTGTGGGTAACCCTCCTCCTGTAGAGGTGTTGTGGGTAACCCTCCTCCTGTAGAGGTGTTGTGGGTAACCCTCCTCCTGTAGAGGTGTTGTGGGTAACCCTCCTCCTGTAGAGGTGTTGTGGGTAACCGTCCTCCTGGAGAGGTGTTGTGGGTAACCCTCCTCCTGTAGAGGTGTTGTGGGTAACCCTCATCCTGTAGAGGTGTTGTGGGTAACCGTCCTCCTGTAGAGGTGTTGTGGGTAACCCTCATCCTGTAGAGGTGTTGTGGGTAACCCTCCTCCTGTAAAGCTGTTGTGGATAACCCTCATCCTGTAATGCTGTTGTGGGGTGTAGAGGTGTGTGGGTAACCCTGCTCTAACCAGATCCTGAAGCAGAAGCCTACACACCCAGTAACTCTCCAGGAGGCAGGTTAGCTTCCACCCCTGCTGTATATTCCTGCTTGTACTGTATATCAGGAAAACAATCATTATGGAGATACAATATTTTTCTATAGGCTTCTTATAAAACAAAAATAAAACTATGGAAATGCTAGATGGTGGTGTAGATTTCATAGACATTTCCTGGGACAGCTGAGAGAAACTACTGGCTGTCGCACACACACTGATCTCAGGCATCCATCTTGATATTTTATGAGAGGAGACATGCTCTCTGCTGGGGGAGCACAAGAGATTGATCTCATACGCCAGCGTGTGTGTGTGCCTGTCAATTGAGCTTTTAATCAAAGGGCTTCTCAATTGGTCCCCTGAAATCTGACTTAGTTAACCCTATTCACACACACGTCTGTCACTATCTTTTACTATAGACAAGGTCAACACAGTTAGTAACCAGAGTACTTAGTTAACCTTATTGATCTGTCACTATTCCTTACTATAGACAGGAGAAACACAGCAACTAGAGTCTGTTACAGTAACTAACCAAGGTAAGACTGTGTGTGTTTGTTGACAGGGACAGCGCCAACAGATTTCAGCCAGGGGCTCTTTCGCTGACTAAGGAGAGCTGCGTTACTATTTGTTACTGTGACAACAACATACACACCCAGGAGAACACCACCACCTGCTCTAGTGTGTGTGTGTGCGTGTGTGCGTGTGTGTGTGTGTGTGTGTGTGTGTGTGTGTGTGTGTGTGTGTGTGTGTGTGTGTGTGTGTGTGTGTGTGTGTGTGTGTGTGTGTGTGTGTGTGTGTGTGTGTGTGTGTGTGTGTGTGTGTGGTTCTGAACACAGGCGCCCAGAGCTGAGTCAGACCGGGCGACAATACCTACTGCTGCCACAATACCTACTTTCCAAAACACTTGAGTGCGCGGTCTCTGACCCGCTGTATGATAGTTTAGTTTGAGTTAAGTTGGGTCTCTGTCTCCCTGTCCCTCTTGTCTCCCTCTTGTCTCCCTCTTCTCTCCCTGTCCCTCTTGTCTCCCTGTTGTCTCCCTATTGTCTCCCTCTTCTCTCCCTGTCCCTTTCCCTCTTATCTCCCTGTTGTCTCCCTCTTGTCTCCCTCTTGTTGTGGATATCAAGTGATCTGGAGCAGTGCTTGTAATAGTTTTCCAATTCTATTTTCTATTGGTTTATCATACTGAACTTGGAACTAAACTTAATAAAGGAAATGGGACCAACATCAGATTAGGAACAGACAGCCAGATTAGGAATGCTAGACAGACAGATTAGGAATGCTAGACAGCCAGATGAGGAATGCTAGACAGCCAGATGAGGAATGCTAGACAGCCAGATTAGGAATGCTAGACAGCCAGATGAGGAATGCTAGACAGCCAGATGAGGAATGCTAGACAGCCAGATGAGGAATGCTAGACAGCCAGATGAGGAATGCTAGACAGCCAGATGAGGAATGCTAGACAGCCAGATGAGGAATGCTAGACAGCCAGATGAGGAATGCTAGACAGCCAGATGAGGAATGCTAGACAGCCAGATGAGGAATGCTAGACAGCCAGATGAGGAATGCTAGACAGCCAGGTGAGGAATGCTAGACAGCCAGATTAGGAATGCTAGACAGCCAGATTAGGAATGCTAGACAGCCAGATTAGGAATGCTAGACAGCCAGATTAGGAATGTTAGACAGACAGATTAGGAATGCTAGACAGACAGATTAGGAACAGACAGACAGATTAGGAATGCTAGACAGCCAGATTAGGAATGCTAGACAGCCAGATTAGGAATGCTAGACAGCCAGATTAGGAATGCTAGACAGCCATTTTTAAGTCTTGTACCAAACATTAGGAACACATTCCTAATATTTAGCTGAACCCCCCTCCCCTTTTTACCCTCAGAACAGCCTCAATTCATCGAGGCATGGACTCTACAAGGTGTTGAAAGCGTTCCACAGGGATGCTGGCCCATGTTGACTCCAACGCTTCCCACAGTTATGTCAAGTTGGCTGGATGTCCTTCGGGTCATGGAACGCTTGATACACACAGGAAACTGTGAGAAACACAGCAGGGTTGCAGGTGTTGACACAAACCGGTGCTCCTGGCACCTTCTACCAGACCCAGTTCAAAGGCACCTTCTACCAGACCCAGTTCAAAGGCACCTTCTACCAGACCCAGTTCAAAGGCACCTTCTACCAGACCCAGTTCAAAGGCACCTTCTACCAGACCCATTTCAAAGGCACCTTCTACCAGACCCAGTTCAAAGGCACTTAAATATTTTGTCTTGCTCATTCACCCTCTGAATGGCAAACATACACAATCCATGTCTAAATTGTCTCAAGGCTTAAACATGCTTCTTTAACCTGTCTCCTCATCTTCATCTACACTGATTGAAGTGGATTTAACAAGTGACTTCAATAAGAGAACATAGCTTTCACCTGGATTCACCTGGTCAGTCTGTCATGGAGAGCAGATGTTCTTAATGTTTTGTACAGTGCCTTCCGAAAGTATTCAGACCCCTTGACCTTTTCCACATTACAGCCTTATTCTAAAATTGATTAAAAAAAAAAATAATCCTCAATTTACACACAATACTCCATTTTACATAAGTATTCAGACCCTTTTGAGACTCAAAATTGAGCTCAGGTGCATCCTTTTTGCATTGATCGTCCATGAGATGTTTGTACAACTTGATTGGAGTCCACCTGTGGTAAATTCAATTGATTGGATATCGGAAAGGCACACACCTGTCTATATAAAGTCCCACAGTTGACAGTGCATGTCAGAGCAAAAACCAAGCCCAGAGTTCGAAGGAATTGTCTGTAGAGCTCAGAGACAGGATTTTGTCAAGGCACAGATCTGGGGAAGCATACCAAAAAATGTCTGCAGCATTGAAGGTCCTCAAGAACACAGTGGCCTCCATTATTCTTAAATGAAAGAAGTTTGGAACCACCAAGACTCTTCCTAGAACTGGCCGCCCGGCCAAACTGAGCAATTGGGGAAGAAGGGCCTTGGTCAGGGAGGTGACTAAGAACCCAATGGTCACACTGACAGAGCTCCAGAGTTCCGCTGTGGAGATGGGAGAATCTTCCAGAAGGACAACCATCTCTGCAGCCCTTCACTAATCCGGCCTTTATGGTAGAGTGGCCAGACAGAAAAGGCACATGACAGCCCACTTGTTTAGCCAAAATACACCTAAAGGACTCTCAGACCATGAGAAACAAGATTCTACAAGATTGAACTCTTTGGCCTGAATGCCAAGCTTCACATCTGGAGGAAACCTAGCACCATCCTTGTGGTGAAGCATGGTGGTGACTACTCAGGATCAAGGGAAAGATGAATGGAGAAAAGTAGAGAGATCCTTGATGAAAACCTGCTCCAGAGCGCTCAGGACCTCAGGCTGGGGCGAATGTTCCCCTTCCAACTGAAAAACGACCCTAAGCACACAGCCAAGACAATGCAGGAGTGGCTTTGGGAAAAGTCTCTGAATGTCCTTGAGTGGCCCAGCCAGAGCCCGGACTTGAACCTGATTGAACATCTCTGGAGACCTGAAAATAGCTGGGCAGCGACGCTTATCTATATTCCATTCACAACTGCAGTGACAACGCCTGTTCAATGAATGGGGGAACACCCTGAACTTTAGTGGGGAGGAGTAGGTATAGACTTTAGTGGGGAGGAGTAGGTATAACTTTAGTGGGAGGAGTAGGTATAGACTTTAGTGGGGAGGAGTAGGTATAGACTTTAGTGGGGAGGAGTAGGTATAGACTTTAGTGGGGAGGAGTAGGTATAGACTTTAGTGGGGAGGAGTAGGTATAGACTTTAGTGGGGAGGAGTAAGTATAGACTTTAGTGGGGAGGAGTAGGTATAGACTTTAGTGGGGAGGAGTAGGTATAGACTTTAGTGGGGAGGAGTAGGTATAGACTTTAGTGGGGAGGAGTAGGTATAGACTTTAGTGGGGAGGAGTAGGTATAACTTTAGTGGGGAGGAGTAGGTATAGACTTTAGTGGGGAGGAGTAAGTATAGACTTTAGTGGGGAGGAGTAGGTATAGACTTTAGTGGGGAGGAGTAGGTATAGACTTTAGTGGGGAGGAGTAGGTATAGACTTTAGTGGGGAGGAGTAAGTATAGACTTTAGTGGGGAGGAGTAGGTATAGACTTTAGTGGGGAGGAGTAGGTATAGACTTTAGTGGGGAGGAGTAGGTATAGACTTTAGTGGGGAGGAGTAAGTATAGACTTTAGTGGGGAGGAGTAGGTATAGACTTTAGTGGGGAGGAGTAGGTATAGACTTTAGTGGGGAGGAGTAGGTATAGACTTTATAGATTATGAACTTCACTCATCTCAAAATATATTTTCATGTATAGATAGAATGAAGTCTCTTCTCTGAGTTGGGGTTAGACAGGATATTGTATGTGTGTTCGTCTGCCTCGATGCATGATGGGTGCAATCATTTTTACATTTGGGCTCCCGAGTGGAGCAGCAGTCTAAGGCACTGCATCTCAGTGCAAGAGGTGTCACTGCAGTCCCTGGTTCGATTCCAGGCTGTATCACAACCGTCCGTGATTGGGAGTCCCATTAGGTGGTGCACAATTGGCCCAGCGTCGTCCGGGTTTGGCCGTCATTGTAAATAAGAATTGGTTCTTAACGGACTTGCCTGATTAATTCAAATGTTAGTTCGTCCAGTGCTACAGGTGGGCAGAGATTTCACTTTAGGACCAATGGAATGGTCTAAAATGTGCAAACTCCACCAGACATTACATTTTGATCATTTAGCAGATGCTCTTATCCAGAGCAAGTTAATCAGCGCATTCAACTTAGGTTGTAAAGTCAACCACCAACCTGGACTCAGGGGTAGACGTAACATAGTAAAGGTAAATCCGGGACATTCCAATTAGTATGATATGTTAAGTTTCATATGGTATGTATTAATTTGTGGATGTCCATCATCCATGTCTTACAATATGTTAGGAATTGCAATTCATACTTACGCTTTAGCTAGGTGGCTAACGCTAACATTAGCTATGTGGCTAACACTAAAATTAGCTAAGTGGCTAATGTTAGCTAGGCTAGGGGTTAAGGTTAAAGTAGTTGCAAATGAGCTAAAATGCTAGTTGTCTGATGAGATTCGAAAGCACAACCTTTGGGTTGCTAGACGTAAACGTTATACGCCTACCCATCCACCATGACCAACCACCCTACTTTCGTTTTTACCTTAAGTAACCATACCAAATGTAACAAATAGTAATTTGAGAGTACCAAATTGATGTTTACTTTGTTACGTCTAGTCTATGAAACCAGGCTGCAACCACATTACAGTCATCGCAAGTAAAACTTTCCTCAATAAAGCAGCTATCTGAAAATCATAGTAAGAGTGTTCGTGTAACTGCACGTACAACAGTTAGGTGTTCGTTTTGATTCACCCAATGATATGGAATAACCCTACATTGTAGATCCTAGTCAAAAACCCTGATCATTACAGACACATTAACACTAGGTCTAATGATCCATTTCTCGCCTGTGTGTGCAGCTCTGCTCTCCATCCTTCAGATGAAATGAGGGGGTTGTAGCTCAACATGCCGACTCCACACTCCTCCCTAGTATGAACCCGTCTGATCTGACTGCATAATGATAACTACCCTAGTAGAAAAGGTGACTAACTGTATAATTATGTAACACCCACTCAGGTGACTTGGGGAGATGGACATACCTCAAATGAGTCATTTCGGCAGTTGTTCTTGGTAAGTCCTTCTCATGGACCTGCATCATCACCCACATCTACAACTAACTATCCTCTACCACACTAACTTATAAAAGGCACAACACAGTCACGCCCAAATATATAATTATTTAATTCATAAAAACACTTTTCTCTTCTTTTCTGAAGTCTTCAATGTGTCACCTATACAAATGTAGAAGGACTAGACACTGGCAACATCTCTTCCCTTCTCTCTGGGGCCTTGAGAACAACAAAACACCATCTCTGTTCCAAATGAAACCCTAATTCCCTACATAGTGCACTACTTTTGGCAAAGAACCTACGTGACCCTGGCCCAAACTAGTGCACAATGTAGGGATTAGGGTGCCATTTCAGATTTGAAAACACTGGTAAAGCCGTGATGGATAGCCCTACAGCATGTTGCGTTCTGCTAACAAACACTGGAGTTCTTTACCATGAGCCATGGTGGCTTCTAAAATGACTTGGCTCCCTCTGCAGGTCTCTAAAGGGAACTACACAAAGAGCTGCATCGAGAGAGAGAGAGACAGACAGACAGACCACCCCAACAGTATGGGAGACCATATAGGGCTGAAGCTGTAACCAAACTAATTCATCAGGTCTACTTAAGACATTCCATTAGTCATCATCTTTTAATGTTCATTCAGTTTCACTCAATTTTAATCGCAGTGACACAGTCACATCATTTATTTTTCTTCTTCTTAGTTTTGGGCGTTTCAGGATCTCCATGGAGACAGGACGTGATATCGTCACCCTGTTTCCTCTTCCTGTTTGGCTTGTCACTAAGGTAACCGCTGGAGTCGCTCCCCTGCACCTCCACAGGACCCCTCCCACCCACATCTCTCTCCTCATCCTCTTGGTTCTGTCGTTTCTCCTTCCTCTTCTTCTTCTTCTCCTCAGTGTGGCCGTTAGTGCTGCTGTCCTCCGCGTCTCCGGGGGCTGGTACTGAAGCCACCTCCTCTCTGTGTTTCTCCTTTTTCTTCTTCTTGGGTTTGACGGTGGCGTCAGGCGAGTCCTGGTTGGGTTCTAGAGCAGGTTCTGTGTCTAGTTCCTCCAGCTGTTCTGCGGGGTCAGTAGGATAAGAACTCTCTCCAGCTGCCATCAGCTCCTGAACCCTGAGAGAACACACAACTGTTTAGTCTCAGATAATACAGCTCTAACACATCCCCATACAGCTTGCCCCCTGCCGCGCGAGGCCCATACAGCTTGCCCCCTGCCGCGCGAGGCCCATACAGCTTGCCCCCTGCCGCGCGAGGCCCATACAGCTTGCCCCGCGAGGCCCAGAATCACTGACCTTGATCAGTCGATCCAGCAACTGGGATGCAAAGTGATTTGTAGATCAGTGATTCTGCACAGTCCGACTACAATGTAATCCATCTCAGACACACTGTAACCTACCGTGTCCTGCCAAGTCTTCCTCTGATCAGCAGCACTCCGACTGTGTCTGCGTCTAGCTGACAGACCTCAAACTCCAGCTCCGCCCCTATCCTGGGTCCTGCCTCCCTCCAGGTCTCCATGGTGACGTGGGCTGGCTTCGGAACGCTGGCGTTGAAACAGCCGTGGACCAGACAGCCCACGTGACTCACACCAAGCTTATTAACTGTGCCCTGGAGGGGGGGGGGAGATAGAGTTAGCTTCAACTAGACATTTCAAAGCACCTTGACTCTTTCCATATCGAATAGATTACCATCGTAACTAGCTACAACACATCAACACTGTGCAATTGTCTGTAAGAATCACATCTGTATGGGTCAGTCATAAACAGTTAACATAGCTTGCCTCTCACCAGTAGTTTCTGTCCTCTCTGGGGTTGGAAGATGACAAAGTTGGCTTGTATGTCGAGGTGAATGTATCCGTTGTCGTCGTAGATGTCTCCATGCTGCCCCAGCAAACTGACCTCATCATAGGCCAGAGGCACACCTTTCAGACTGCACAGGGAACACATGTAGACAGGGTCATATTCATTAGTGCACACCATAGCAAAACGTTTTGCAACAGGAAACTTAAAAAACAAACAAGGCAGGTTCCTCCCGTTCCGGCCAGTTTGCTTCCGTTTGGCTCCTAGAGAATACGACCCGGGTGTGATATCGTCAGCAGAGAACACGCCAGATACACAGATGATTATGTGCAGGCTAGAAGATCAATGTAACATATTTCATGTGTTTCCTGGGATGTTTAATACAAGTTCAGAGCATTGTAAAGATCTGATATTCTGCACAAGCCTGCACGCTATAGAGGGCTGGCAGTTGACGTAACGACACCTCCTGGCGGCCATGTTGGAAGACCACCACATTAATTATTCTGACAACAGCTGAGGGGCTACCCCAAACTGCATGATAACAGTGCCTAAAACTAGTTGATTCAGTATTTGGCTGCTTTAACAAGGCAGAAAAGAAAACAGGGATTATTTTTACAGATTTCCACAATCATAAAACACCATCGGTGACACCAAGACTCAAGAACTGTCAGAAAAGCGAAGAAAACTTTTTACCCGTCAAGACCTGAACCCAGACAGCTGTCAGTAACGGGTCTGCTACGATCATTTAATCACTGGTAAATCACGTCTGATCGATTTCGAGTTTAGCTGTTGTGCTAACCAGCTGTTAACAACAACACTAAATTAGCTAGCTAGATAGCTTGTAGTCCAGCAAATAGCATGTGTCGTGTGAGTTTAACGTTTTGGGGGGGGAAGCTATTTTTCACCATAACAAAAGATTGCATGCCTCTATCATCATAAGACTACTATTCCTAATGTGATGAGTAGATTGGATAGTGATAATTTAGGCTATGAATAAGCGTGTAGTGGCATAGGTTTATAGGCTAGAGACACGTTTCCTTTGCACAGGACAAATGTGGCCTTTTGATAAAAACACTTCCTGCAATTCTACTTTTTATATAAACTGGAGAAATTAGCAGAATCTTTTTAATATGATGGTCGTCTAGGCCTACTCCACTGACAACAGATCAGTAAAAAAAATACCTGGTCTTGAATGCAACCCTGTAATCTAGGCCTTTGAAAAAGGGATCCTGGCTAAAAGGGATCTAGCTTGTATCAAATTGTCAAAAGTATTTTTTGTTTTAGCTAACGCTAACCCTTTTCCTAACCGTAACCTAATTCTCCTAGTCTGCTACGAAATGTAAAACATGACCTTAATGTGACAACAGCTGTATCCCTTATAGCCATGACTATGAAAAGGGGGAGACTGTACAATATGACATCCATATAGCCTGGAGGACCTTTTTGCCCCCCCCCCAAAAAACACTCCAGTGATAAAACTCGTATGATAATGTGTTGAGAACTTTATTCATAAGAGGGAAAATGTAAGGACATTACAGAATAGGACAAAGGCCTCAATGGGAAAGGACAACCTGTTGTGTTGACTATTGGTTGTTCCAGCCAAACAATACATTTAATCTTTATATGACACTAAAACAGCTGACTGAATCAAACAATTAAGAGATCTGATGGTACAGGTGACCTAAAGAAGTGATGTCTTACTTGAATAGGTTATCCCACTGCCTCTGTTTTCTGGGTAAATAATGGGGCAATCTTCCCGAAGTTTCAAATTTGATTTTCTAACATCAGGGGTGCTTTTCATTTGTTTATGTACTACTGTAGGTTCACCAGCTGACCTCTATCAAGACACACATGTTGACTGCAGCAGCATCAGATTCCCACTGTGAAGATGAGCAATACTGCAGCAGCATCAGAATCTTCTACTACTTTGTCCTACAAAATCTAGTATAATGATTAGCCTCTTACAAATGATCGAGTGTAATTGTTTTTAAACTGAGAACCGAACCATATGTAAAACAGTGTGTGAGTTAAGCTATTCTCTGCTTCAGATGCACAATGTCAACTGCAAATTTTCCATAAGGCTAATGCCATCATACTGTATGCTAGTGGTTCCCAACTCCGGTCCTCCAGTACCCCCCCCCCCCCCAGCAGTAGTTGTATTGTAGCCCCGAACAAACACGCCGGATTCAACTTGTCAACTAATCATCAGGCCCTCAATGAGTCGAATCAGGTGTGTTTGTCCGGGCCTACAACAAAAATGTGTGCTGTTGGGGGTCCTGGAGGACTGGAGTTGGGAACCGCTGCTGTAGGCCAATGGCTGCACGGGCGTCGCATGCCATTATCAACTGCAAAATGACTTCACGTTGCTGATATCCGTTTTTATTTTTTAAATTGACCATCAAATAAAACTAATTGATCAAACTAATTGGAGCTTATGACTGAACAAAAAAGGTAATTTCCATTTGCGAATACAACACAGACAACTTAGCGATTCCCTTCCTCTCTCTATTGCAGGATTGTGATCTGTGATTAATCAACATCAACACTAGTTCAACATCAAAAATAGTTAAGTTAACAATTAAAACAAGTTTAAACACTTAACTTCAAATAATCAACACTTACATATAATTTCAAAGTGTACTATTAAGCTAAATCATATGTAAAAGTTTGACATTTTAGTAACAATTAGGCTATTATTACTTTCAGGTGAACAAATAAAGTAAATAACAGGACTGGAGTAGCCTAGTGGTTAGAGCTTTGGGCCAGTAACTGAAAGGTTGCTGGTTTGAATCCCAGAGCCGAGAAGGCTCTGTTGATGTGCCCTTGAGCAAGGTACTTAACCCTAATTGCTCCTGTGAGTCAGTCTGGATAAGAGCGTCTGCTAAACGACTCAAACGTAAATGGCCAACCTCGCTCCACTGGTCCCCGATCTACTGGGTGAGCAGACTTCTGTTCCAGCCCAGCAACAGCAAACTTGATTATTAACTTATTAGGTTTGATACATTGAATCAGGTGTGTTAGGGCAGGGCTGGAACAGAACCCTGCACACCCAGGCAGGGTTGGGTCTGTCCCAGTCGCAATAGGTTTATACATTGTGTGAATTTTAAAACTGTATTTTTGTCCACAAAATTTGCAATCATAGGTACACATATAATCCAGGGTTTGACAGCTCCGCCCTATGGGACTCCCGATCACGGCTGGTTGTGATACAGCCCGAGATCGAACCAGGGTCTGTAGTGACGCCTCTTGCGCTGCAGTGCCTTAGACCGCTCGGAGTCCAAAAGGTATCGGAACCCACCCAATGTTGGTAGTGTTTTACATCAAATCAAATGTTATTGGTCACATACACATGGTTAGCAGATGTTAATGCGAGTGTAGCGAAATGCTTGTGCTTTTAGTTCTGATCATGCAGTAATATCTAACCTAACAATTTCACAACAACTACCTTATACACACAAGTGTAAAGGATTGAATAAGAATATGTACATAAAAATATATGAATGAGCGATGGCCGAACGGCATAGGCAAGATGCAGTAGATGGAGTACAGTATATACATATGAGATGAGTAATGTAGGGTATGTAGACATTATATAAAGTGGCATTGTTTAAAGTGACTAGTGATGCATTTATTACATTCAATTTTTTATTATTAAAGTGGCTAGAGATTTGAGTCAGTATGTTGGCAGCAGCCACTCAATGTTAGTGGTGGCTGTTTAACAGTCTGATGACCTTGAGATAGGTGTTTTTCAATCTCTCGGTCTCAGCTTTGATGCACCTGTACTGACCTCGCCTTCTGGATGATAGCAGGGTGAACAGGCAGTGGCTCGGGTGGTTGTTGTCCTTGATGATCTTTTTGGCCTTCCTGTGACATTGGGTGGTGTAGGTGTCCTGGAGGGCAGGTAGTTTGCCCCCGGTGATGCGTTGTGCAGACCTCACTACCCTCTGGAGAGCCTTACGGTTGTGGGCGGAGCAGTTGCCGTACCAGGCGGTGATACAGCCCGACAGGATGCTTTCGATTGTGCATCTGTAAAAGTTTGAGAGTGTTTTCGGTGACAAGCCAAATTTCTTCAGCCTCCTGAGGTTGAAGAGGCGCTGCTGCGCCTTCTTCACCACGCTGTCTGTGTGGGTGGACCATTTCAGTTTGTCCGTGATGTGTACGCCGAGGAACTTAAAACTTTCCACCTTCTCCACTACTGTCACGTCGATGTGGATAGGGGGGTGCTCCCTCTGCTGTTTCCTGAAGTCCACGATCATCTCCTTTGTTTTGTTGATGTTGAGTGTGAGGTTATTTTCCTGACACCACACTCCGAGGGCCCTCACCTCCTCCCTGTAGGCCGTCTCATCGTTGTTGGTAATCAAGCCTACCACTGTAGTGTCGTCTGCAAACTTGATGATTGAGTTGGAGGCGTGCATGGCCACGCAGTCATGGGTGAACAGGGAGTACAGGAGAGGGCTCAGAACGCACCCTTGTGGGGCCCCAGTGTTGAGGATCAGCGGGGTGGAGATGTTACCTACTCTCACCACCTGGGGGCGGCCCGTCAGGAAGTCCAGTACCCAGTTGCACAGGGTGGGGTCGAGACCCAGGGTCTCGAGCTTAATGACGAGTTTGGAGGGTACTATGGTGCTGAGCTGTAGCTGAGCTGTAGTCGATGAACAGCATTCTTACATAGGTATTCCTCTTGTACAGATGGGTTAGGGGGGGCAGTGTGCAGTGTGATTGCGTCGTCTGTGGACCTATTGGGGTCGTAAGCAAATTGGAGTGGGTCTAGGGTGTCAGGTAGGGTGGAGGTGATATGGTGCTTGACTAGTCTCTCAAAGGACTTCATGATGACGGAAGTGAGTGCTACTGGGCGATAGTAATTTAGCTCAGTTACCTTCGCTTTCTTGGGAACAGGAACAATGGTGACCCTCTTGAAGCATGTGGGAACAGCAGACTGGGATAAGGATTGATTGAATATGTCCGTAAACACACCAGCCAGCTGGTCTGCGCATGCTCTGAGGACGTGGCTGGGGTCTGGGCCGGCAGCCTTGCGAGGGTTGACTTGTTTAAATGTTTTGCTCACGTTGGCTGCAGTGAAGGAGAGCCCGCAGGTTTTGGTAGCAGGCCATGACCATCAACGTCTTTTGTAACACTGTTCTCGATATCAGGCATGCAACAGCAAATATATTCTAAATTGTAACTATTTCGGGATGATATGGATTTCAACTGCAAAGTAGGAAGCATGCTAGGTAGCTCTGGTCCAGGGCGTTCAGCTACGCTCTCACTAACGAGTTGTTTAGTGACTAGCTTCAATATAACTAACCACTTTCTTAACTCAACAAAGTGAAGAGAGTTAGAGTAGCCAAAATGTTTCTGTATGCGCAAACGGTCATTTATCCAAAGTACGAAATAAAGCACTTTTGAGCAATACATTTTTACCGCCAGACTACCTCTGGTGCGCATGCGTCGGATCGACACTAGTACGAGCTACATGCGTATTACAACATGTATAAACTAGCAGCACATCGCAGATGACTAGCAACTTCGTGAGCTAACTAACTAGCATATTCAACCCATAGCTTACCTTTCTGAGTATCTTAGCAGTTCGGTGTTCAGTTCCTCTTGGATCCCTGTCCGTTTCTTCTTCAGGTACATGGGCGACAGGGCAATATGTCTTCTGTGCGTGTCCATGACTAGACACGAGTACGGCGTTGACACCAACTTGCATGCGTCAGCGAACGACGGGATCAGACTTGGGAACGCGCCTGGGTCTCCACCGCCGCCTGCCGCAGAATGTCCGTTTGCTGTCGGATTGGTTAAAATTGAAACTTCGGTGGACATTTTTGCATGTTTTGGGTCGTCTTCTGTCTGCTCCAAGTTCGCCATGCTGCTGGAGACAGCAGGAAGGAAGTCGACGAGGGAAGACTTCCGTAGTGAAGAGGGACCGCGAGTTTAGACAGTCGGTGTTGTTATGTCGTCTCCTAGCGGAGAGGAGTAGTCAAAAACCTAACCTGCACACATTCCACTCCACGTTCACTGACCCCCTTCGCTATGTAGGAGTTTGGGTTAGACAGATACAGCGCTTCATTGATTCTGTGCCATGATTGAAATAGATTCAAGAAACTCAATCATAATAGTGTGTCATGATGCTGTTTTTCCACTATAATCAATTATACAGGAAGTTAGAGGAGTAGTGGTGAAGTTAAAGGAGTAGTGGTGAAGTTAGATGAGTAGTGGGGAAGTTAAAGGAGTAGTGGGGAAGTTAGATGAGTAGTGGTAAAGTTAGAGGAGTAGTGGTAAAGTTAAAGGAGTAGTGGTGAAGTTAGATGAGTAGTGGGGAAGTTAAAGGAGTAGTGGTGAAGTTAGATGAGTAGTGGGGAAGTTAAAGCAGTAGTGGGGAAGTTAGATGAGTTGTGGGGAAGTTAAAAGAGTAGTTGGGAAGTTAGAGGAGTAGTGGTGAAGTTAGAGGAGTAGTGGTAAAGTTAAAGGAGTAGTGGTGAAGTTAGATGAGTAGTGGGGAAGTTAAAAGAGTAGTTGGGAAGTTAGATGAGTAGTGGTGAAGTTAAAGGAGAAGTGGTGAAGTTAGAGGAGTAGTGGTGAAGTTAAAGGAGTAGTGGTGAAGTTAAAGGAGTAGTGGTGAAGTTAAAGGAGTAATGGTGAAGTTAAAGGAGTAGTGGTGGAGTTAGAGGAGTAGTGGTGGAGTTAGAGGAGTAGTGGTGGAGTTAGAGGAGTAGTGATGAAGTTAAAGGAGTAGTGGTGTGTTACCCTGTGCTGTTGGATGTACAGGCGTTCTCTCTCTGTAGTGTCACTTTCATTTGAACCGTTAGATGGCAACGTCCTGTATGGGATATGGCTCCAGCTTGGCTCTTTTATCAAACATCCAGGGTTTAGTAACTCAGTTACATGTAATCTGATTACAAAAAACCTAATCAGTTACATTACCAGCAAAAATATTAGAATGAGATTACAGATAATGTTTGAAAAACTTGATGATTACTTCTTGGATTACGTTTAAATTCAGAAAGGATGTATGCGAGAAGAAAAGAAAAAACATGACACCTTTCTGTTTTCTCAATTACATTCAATTCAGCATTGAAAGAAAAGCGCAAGTTTACATTTTTTTTCACCTGAGCGTGTCTGACCACAAGTCAGAGACCACTATGATGACACACCAAATGCATTTTATGGATCATTTTTGTCTTCCTAATGCCAGTTAAGGGGAAAGTAATCAGATTTACGTTACTGAGTTTGGGTAATCCCAAAATTACATTACAGATTACAATTTTGGAAAGTAACAGATTATATTTATAAAGTAACCTACCCAACCCTGCAAACATCGGTAGCCTACTGTTATTGTATATTCACTCGCTCTGGATAAGAACATCAGCTAAATTACTCAAATGTCAATTCAAACATACAATAATTGTTATTTCAGAAGATAATTAAAGATATTTACAACACTACAACATTTTAAATGCATTTAGAAATGGACCCATTCTTCGTTGTAACACCAATCAATAAATTGTTATTTCAGAATCCAGGAGAAAATAATATGTGTATGAGTTTGTTGATACAGAGACTGGTACTTCATCTGTTGCCAATCCCCACGGAGAGAAATAGAGTGTAGAGGCTGCTGAGGGCAGGACGGCTCATAATACTGGCTGGACCGGAGTCAATGGAATGGCGTCCAACACGTTTGACGTATTTAATACCATTCCTCTAATTCCGCTCCAGCCATCACTATGGGCCCTTATCCCCCAAATGAAGGTGCCACCAACCTCCTGTAGTAGAGGTCATGTGGAGAATTCTGACAGGCTCTATGTCTGTGTGTGAAGTCTAGAACAGACCAAAATGATCTATAGTTGTCCACTGATGGGTTTTTGATCTATTATCTGCCCTGCGTGTCCCCTATAAGGTTTATGGATTGTTGGAATCAAGCACACAGAAACAGGCCTGCATATCTCCCACCATAGAGATACACAGTACAGAAAGTGTTGTAAATCTTTGTTTATGTCTCTAACATTCGTCGTTACGAGGTGTTCCATCATGCTAGGTGGTTTAGTCCTGCGTTCTCCGGTAGACCACAGTCCAGTTGTAGCATGTTGAAACACCCCAACCAGTATGGATTCTCTTGGATAATCTGTGGATAAATAAAAATATGGATTAGTTACCATGTTGTCTGATATTTTGATCAAATTTAAATCATGTTAATAAATATATTGTTCAAAAACAGATATTGACTAGTGTCATTCGGTAATCGAACTTGCCTTTATTTGTGTGTTGTACATCAATCACGTTACGAGTGTAAGAAAGTTGTGAGGAATAAAAGGACAACCTACCCTGTTTGGCGGTGCCCCTGCAGTGGAGGGAGCACTAGTGTGATGTAACGGACCCCGGCCATGCTTCCTCCTCCATCCTCCACACTGAGAAGACATAGCTCAGACGCTCATGGGCCACGTAACCACAGCTGGCTGCTCCTGACACATGCGCCTCGTCCAAATCCAGGCCCATACCCTCGCCCTGCAGCACGTGGTGGAGGAAGTCTAGAATAAGAATAATCTTCATCATTCTCATCACTTTCATCATCTTTTTTTGGATTGCCACCTTTTGTAATGACATTACAGGCCAAAGTGCTTAACGGATTGGCACCTCAAATGTATAATTGGTTAATTGGTTGCTTAAATGATTATAATAACAGAAAGGAGCCTACCTATGTACCGCGTGGCCAGTTTGAGAGTCTGGATCTTGCTGAGTTTGTCTGAGGGCAGTGTGGGGATGATCTGTCGTAGCGAGGCGAAGGCCTGGTTGAGTGACTGGGTCCTCTGTCGCTCCCGTACGTTAGCCATGACACGCTGATTCTGTGTGTCCTCCAGAGACCTGGGTAGGCTGCTCACACTGCTGATGTCACTCCAGTCACTTCCTCTCCTCTTCCCCCTCTTCTTCTCCGGGCTTTGGATATTCCGGTTCCCCTCATCTTCTTCATCTTCATCCTGCTCCCTCGGTCTCCTTCGGCTTGCCCACTGTTTTCTGGTGCCTCTACGTGGCCTCTGGTGTTGGTCGATCTCTTCCTCACTGTTCCCAGCGCTGTCGACCGGAGACCGAGACCCCACCGGGGAACACATCATGTCCCCAAACATCACCTGATCCCTTAAACCCTGACCGATGACCTAAACCCCTGACCCGGGTCACAGCATCCTAGACACCCCCTGGAAACCTGGTGGATCCTGTCCCTTTAAGACAGGAGTAAAGATCCGTATTTCTCTATCTTTTTCTCACTCTCCCTCTCTTTCTCCCTCTCTCTCCCACACTCTTGTCCCTTTCAGAGAGGAGTGTAGACAGTTAACCTTGATCCAGTCTCGCGCCAGCTCCGTGTGTCACGGAGAAGGTACTCTGCCGGTTGGATATCTTTATAACCATGCAGCACGCCGAGTGGGGATTTTGGGGAGCGCTGTGATTGGGTGAGATGGTGAGGTGACGTCTTGAGGAGGTGGGTGGGCGGGAGAAGGTCGATCATAGTCTGTTAGACGTTCTGAGCCAAAAACAACACAGCGCCCAGAAATTATTTCAGAATGTTTTGTGTTTTGCACATGAGCACAGTCGCTATTAAAAAGTAAAATGTTCCTCTTTTAATGTATTCAAAGCGGGAAAGTTGTTGAAAAACCTAATGGAAGGGATGGAGCGGCTGGGGGGGGGGGGGGGGGGGGGGGGTTGTCAGATCTTCCTCTTCACGTTCTGCCTATGCGTTCTGCCCTATTGGGCACTCATGCGCAATTAGATGTGTCAAAACGACCACACACATTTACTGGATTTCTTTACGTAAAACAGTCAGGTTTTATTTGCCTTAATTCCTGTATGAGGTCAGACCTAGCAATAGACCTAGCCAATAGTTTATTCAGATCATATATATAGCCTATAACCTATTCTGCATCACTGTATGCCTTTTCTAGTTAAATAAAGGTTAAATAAAAAATGCTGCAAAGACAAGCCAGTGAGAACTTCAGCCATTTCTATCAGAACAGAGAAAGGTAAACAGCAGGTTTTCCGTAGCCGAAGATTGACTGTTTATTTTTCTTTACTTTAAGGTATGCAGCTAAGTGGTTCTGCCCCCCGCTGGGACCCCGGCAGAGCGGCTAAGGTTTAAAAGGCAAGCCGGCCCAGGGAGCTCACAGGGCGGATCCCAGCTCACAGCGGGTCGCTGATACCATGGACGGCTGGAGCGCAATGCAAACATTGGAGGTGCGTGGAGGGGAAAGCCGCAGAGAGCGAACCTACACGCGCGTGCACGCATATACACACACACAGTGACCAAACTATATTCGGATTTCGTTATAAGACCACCGTCATTAATACATTTCGCAATTAATGGCAAAGCGGCACGGTCTAGTGGTTAGAGCGTTGGACCAGTAACCGAAAGGTTGCTGGATAGAATCCCCGAGCTGACAAGGTAAACATCTGTCGTTCTTCCCCTGAACAAGGCAGATAACCCACTGTTCCCTGGTAGGCCGTCATTGTAACTAAGAATTTGTTCTTAACTGACTTGTCTAGTTAAATAATGAAATAACCCTGCATGTAACTCATGAATAGTTTAAATGAGAAAGATTAAACATGTATTTGAGATATTATGCAAAAGGGCAATTCGTGACAATCACAGAAACCTTTTCAGTTGAGGTTGGCATCCTATAGAGAGATACATCATATAGAGAGATACATCATATAGAGAGATACATCATATAGAGAGAGATACATCCTATAGGGAGATACATCCTATAGAGAGATACATCCTATAGGGAGATACATCCTATAGGGAGATACATCCTATAGAGAGATACATCCTATAGAGAGATACATCCCATAGAGAGATACATCCTAGAGAGAGAGATACATCCCATAGAGAGATACATCCTATAGAGAGATACATCCTATAGAGAGATACATCCTATAGAGAGATACATCCTATAGAGAGAGATACATCCCATAGAGAGATACATCCTATAGAGAGATACATCCTATAGAGAGATACATCCTATAGAGAGATACATCCCATAGAGAGATACATCCTATAGAGAGAGATACATCCCATAGAGAGATACATCCCATAGAGAGATACATCCTATAGAGAGATACATCCTATAGAGAGATACATCCCATAGAGAGATACATCCTATAGAGAGATACATCCCATAGAGAGATACATCCTATAGAGAGATACATCCTATAGAGAGATACATCCTATAGAGAGATACATCCTATAGAGAGATACATCCCATAGAGAGATACATCCTATAGAGAGATACATCCTATAGAGAGATACATCCCATAGAGAGATACATCCTATAGAGAGATACATCCTATAGAGAGATACATCCTATAGAGAGATACATCCCATAGAGAGATACATCCTATAGAGAGAGATACATCCCATAGAGAGATACATCCTATAGAGAGATACATCCCATAGAGAGAGATACATCCCATAGAGAGATACATCCTATAGAGAGAGATACATCCCATAGAGAGATACATCCCATAGAGAGATACATCCTATAGAGAGATACATCCTATAGAGAGATACATCCTATAGAGAGATACATCCCATAGAGAGATACATCCTATAGAGAGATACATCCTATAGGGAGATACATCCTATAGAGAGATACATCCTATAGAGAGATACATCCCATAGAGAGATACATCCTATAGAGAGATACATCCTATAGAGAGATACATCCTATAGAGAGATACATCCTATAGAGAGATACATCTGGTTTTAATGAAAGGCCTTCATAGTGGGCAGGGCATTATATTATTATATTGGCCTGTGTGTGGTGTACTCTCCTATAAAAGGGTGGGCTAGGTCGCTGACCGGGCACTCCATGGTCTGAACTACTGTGACACGCACACACACACACACGGGCTGATGAGGTACCTTTCCCTCAGTGGTAAATCTCTCCAATGGAACCCTCTCTAATCATCTCTCTCTAATCACCTCTACCCTGGAACCCTCTCTAATCATCTCTCTCTAATCACCTCTACCCTGGAACCCTCTCTAATCACCTCTCTCTAATCACCTCTACCCTGGAACCCTCTCTAATAATCTCTCTCTAATCCCCTCTACCCTGGAACCCTCTCTAATCACCTCTCTCTAATCCCCTCTACCCTGGAACCCTCTCTAATCATTTCTCTCTAATCACCTCTACCCCGGAACCCTCTCTAATCACCTCTCTCTAATGACCTCTACCCTGGAACCCTCTCTAATAATCTCTCTCTAATCACCTCTACCCTGGAACCCTCTCTAATCACCCCTCTCATATGACATCTACCCTGGAACCCTCTCTAATCACCTCTACCCTGGAACCCTCTCTAATCACCTCTCTCTAATGACCTCTACCCTGGAACCCTCTCTAATCACCTCTCTCATATGACATCTACCCTGGAACCCTCTCTAATCATCTCTACCCTGGAACCCTCTCTAATCACCTCTCTCTAATGACCTCTACTCTGGAACCCTCTCTAATCACCTCTCTCTAATGACCTCTACCCTGGAACCCTCTCTAATCATCTCTCTCTAATCACCTCTACCCTGGAACCCTCTCTAATCACCTCTCTCTAATGACCTCTACCCTGGAACCCTCTCACACAATTAGATGCTGATGATGATGATGAGACAACACAATGTGTCCCTATCTGGATCCCCTCCTTATCTACAGACTTACCTCTTTGGTCATATTACTCCAGTGCTAGCCTCCCTACACTGGCTTCCTGTTAAGGCTAGGGCTGATTTCAAGGTTTTACTGCTAACCTACAAAGCATTACATGGGCTTGCTCCTACCTATCTTTCCTATTTGGTCCTGCCATATATACCTACACGTGCACTACGGTCACAAGACGCAGGCCTCCTAATTGTCCCTAGAATTTCTAAGTAAACAGCTGGAGGCAGGGCTTTCTCCTATAGAGCTCCATTTTTATGGAATGGTCTGCCTACTCATGTGAGAGACGCAGACTCGGTCTCAACCTTTAAGTCTTTACTGAAGACTCATCTCTTCAGTAGGTCATATGATTGAGTGTAGTCTGGCCCAGGAGTGTGAAGGTGAACGGAACGGCTCTGGAGCAACGAACCGCCCTTGCTGTCTCTGCCTGGCCAGTCCCCTCTCTCCACTGGGATTCTCTGCCTCTAACCCTATAACAGGGGCTGAGTCAATGGCTTACTGGTGCTCTTCCATGCTGTCCCTAGGAGGGGTGCGTCACTTGAGTGGGTTGAGTCACTGACGTGGTCTTCCTGTCTGGGTTGGCGCCCCCCCTTGGGTTGTGCCGTGGCGGAGATCTTTGTGGGCTATATTCGGCCTTGTCTCAGGATGGTAAGTTGGTGGTTGAAGATATCCCTCTAGTGGTGTGGGGGCTGTGCTTTGGCAAAGTGGGTGGGGTTAAATCCTGCCTGTTTGGCCCTGTCCGGGGGTATCATCAGATGGGGCCACAGTGTCTCCTGACCCCTCCTGTCTCAGCCTCCAGTATTTATGCTGCAGTAGTTTATGTGTCGGGGGGCTAGGGTCAGTCTGTTATATCTGGAGTATTTCTCCTGTCTTATCCGGTGTCCTGTGTGAATTTAAGTATGCTCTCTCTAATTCTCTCTTTCTTTCTTTCTCTCTTTCGGAGGACCTGAGCCCTAGGACCATGCCTCAGGACTACCTGGCATGATGACTACCTGTTCAGTCCACCTGGCCGTGCTGCTGCTCCAGTTTCAACTGGTCTGCCTGCGGCTATGGAACCCTGACCTGCTCACCGGACGTGCTACCTGTCCCAGACCTGCTGTTTTCAACTCTCTAGAGACAGCAGGAGCGGTAGAGATAATCTCAATGATCGGCTATGAAAAGCCAACTGACATTTACTCCTGAGGTGCTGACCTGTTGCACCCTCAACAACCACTGTGATTATTATTATTTGACCATGCTGGTCATTTATGAACATTTGAACATCTTGGCCATGTTCTGTTATAGTCTCCACCCGGCACAGCCAGAAGAGGACTGGCCACCCCTCATAGCCTGGTTCCTCTCTACGTATCTTCCTAGGTTTTGGCCTTTCCAGGGAGTTTTTCCTAGCCACCGTGCTTCTACACCTGCATTGCTTGCTGTTTGGGGTTTTAGGCTGGGTTTCTGTACAGCACTTTGATATATCAGCTGATGCTAGAAGGGCTATATAAATACATTTGATTTGATTTGGGTTGGATACTGTTGTGCCTCCCCTAGCCTACATATTTTTATGACATCAATTAAGTTTTCTATTCTCATTGATTTCCCATGATAATTGAACCCATGACAATCAACCCAGTTCAACCTATTAAAACAAAACGAGTTGTAGTTTTGCTCAGTCACATATCATTTCACTTGGGGTCAATTAAAAGTAAACTGAATCCAGGTGTTTGCAAGATATTTCCAGAATAATGCTAATAACACTTTCTACAACACTATAAAAAAGTATAAATAGTTACTTGATATTGTATTTATATATGTTAACAACCACAGACCCATTAAAGTGTGACGTTCCATAAAAACATATAATATAATCAATATCATCAGTCTGATATCTCATCACTCAGATCCTGATCAGGTGTTTTCCAGTCTAAGTCTGCCATAAAATGAATATCTGATCAATCAATCATTTAAATCTGGTTCTGATCACGCTGATAGATCCCGATCAGGTGTTCTCTAACAGGAAATGTAGACGATGGTGAGATGAAGCATCAGTCAATCTAACCAGTCTGATTAATCTATCACGACACAAGGCGAGACCCAGATGCAGACACAGGAACCAGTCTGATTAATCTATCACGACACAAGGCGAGACCCAGATGCAGACACAGGAACCAGTCTGATTAATCTATCACGACACAAGGCGAGACCCAGATGCAGACACAGGAACCAGTCTGATTAATCTATCACGACACAAGGCGAGACCCAGATGCAGACACAGGAACCAGTCTGATTAATCTATCACGACACAAGGCGAGACCCAGATGCAGACACAGGAACCAGTCTGATTAATCTATCACGACACAAGGCGAGACCCAGATGCAGACACAGGAACCAGTCTGATTAATCTATCACGACACAAGGCGAGACCCAGATGCAGACACAGGAACCAGTCTGATTAATCTATCATGACACAAGGCGAGACCCAGATGCAGACACAGGAGGCAGATGGTTGGAGTCTTACAATATTTATTAATCCAATAGGGGAAGGCAAGAGAATGGTCGTGGACAGGCAAAAGGGTCAAAACCAGTTCAGAGTCCAAAAGGTACCGAAGGGCAGGCAGAATCAAGGTCAGGCAAGGCAGGATGACTAGGCAGGCGGGAAAGAAGTCCAGAGTCAGGCAGGGGTCAAAACCAGGAGGACTAGCAAAAAGAGAATAGCAAAAGGAGTATGGGAAAAACATGCTGATTGACTTGACTAACATACAAGACGAACTGGCACAGAGAGACAGGAAACACAGGGATAAATACGAGAGGTGTGTGTGTGTGTGTGTGTGTGTGTGTGGGAGGTGTGTGTGAGAAGTGTGTGTTTGAGAGGTGTGTGTGTGAGGTGTGTGTGTGAAAGGTGTGTGTGTGTGTGGGAGGTGTGTGTGAGAGGTGTGTGTGTGAGAGGTGTGTGTGTGAGAGGTGTGTGTGTGTGTGTGTGTGTGTGTGTGTGTGAAAGGTGTGTGTGTGTGTGTGTGTGTGTGTGTGTGTGTGTGGGAGGTGTGTGTTTGAGAGGTGTGTGTGTGAGAGGTGTGTGTGTGTGTGTGAGAGGTGTGTGTGTGAGAGGTGTGTGTGTGTGAGAGGTGTGTGTGTGAGAGGTGTGTGTGTGAGAGGTGTGTGTTTGAGAGGTGTGTGTGTGTGTGTTGGAGGTGTGTGTGTGAGAGGTGTGTGTTTGAGAGTGGTTTGTGTGAGAGGTGTGTGTGTGTGTGTGTGTGTGTGTGTGTGTGTGTGTGTGTGTGTGTGTGTGTGTGTGTGTGTGTGTGTGTGTGTGTGTGAGAGGTGTGTGTGTGAGAGGTGTGTGTGTGTGTGTGTGTGTGTGTGTGTGTGTGTGTGTGTGTGTGTGTGTGTGTGTGTGTGTGTGTGTGTGGGAGGGAGGTGTGTGTGTTTGAGAGGTGTGTGTGTGGGAGGGGTGTGTGTTTGAGAGGTGTGTGTGTTTGAGAGGTGTGTGTGTGTGGGAGGGGTGTGTGTTTGAGAGGAGTGTGTGTGAGAGAGGAGTGTGTGTGAGAAAGAGCCTGGGGTGTAGGTATAGACAGGTGTGGCCTTCTCATGCAGGTGATGTCCAGTGTGTTCCTCTTGGGTTGTGCCTGTCTCCTGGTGGCTCACGTTAACGTAGGAGAGGTCATAGTACCGGCCCCGGTAGCCTGTGGCGGGGAGAGAGCTGCCTTTGAGCTGTTTTGACCCCGAAGTAGACTGGGTGAATCTCTATGAGGTTTATGTCACTGACAACGTAGAGTCCCCAAAAATGGCCTCTCCATTTAAAATACACACACAACGACTGTTGAATCTTTAAGGATCTGTATGGAGGGGGGAGTTAATGAATATATATAGTCCTGTAACTTTATTCAACCAAGTAAAATCATGTAGAATCTGAGCCATGGCTAGATGAAGGTGAACACCATTCGTCCTGATGATGACTGGACACGGTCGCCAGACTTGGGTGTGTACTGGAAGACATCTATCCTAGTGTTATTCTAGATTTTAAAATCCTGGTAAGGTAGTTGGGGCCAAAGGGTCATGATTTTAACTTAAAAGTATCGTAAAAATCAATACCTTTTAGGCAAATATTGAATATCTGTGTAATCCCCACCTGAGGTGTCCAAATCCGTCCAAATCCGTCCAAATCCATCAGCGGTCCTGCTATTTTAAGTCTCTTCTGTCCTTTCCCTCAGCGCCATGCCTTTCATGTCCTCATACTTCTAAACGGAGTCCGTTTCAGAAGTGAACTGTGAGCTGGGTCGGATATGATAGAAGAGCAGGAGCTTAAGCCTGTGAGATGAGGCCAGAAGAGAGAGGCCTGAGTAGAGAGAAGAGGAGGAGAGAAGAGGAGAGGCCTGAATAAGATAGGAGAGAAGGCCAGAGGAGGAGAGGCCTGAGTAGAGAGAAGAGGAGGAGAGAAGAGGAGAGGCCTGAATAAGATAGGAGAGAAGGCCAGAGGAGGAGAGGCCTGAGTAAGAGAGGAGAGAAGGAGAGAAGAGGAGAGGCCTGAGTAAGAGAGGAGAGGAGGCCAGAGGAGGAGAGGCCTGAGTAAGAGAGGAGAGAAGGAGAGAAGTAGAGGAGAGGAGAGAAAGAGAGAAGGCCAGGGTTTAACTAGGGGTCCTCAGGAATGGACCGTATCCACACTGGAACGCTGTGGGACACTTCATAACCCTCTTCAGAACAACACTTCATACACAGAAAGCACACTCATCCATACCACTGACCCAGAAAAACCATATGGTCTGGGTCTGGGGGGGGGGGGGGGGGGGGGGGGGCGCAGTACAACAGCGTTTGGTGCACAGGAGGTTGGCGGTACATTAATTGGGGAGGAAAGGTTTGTGGTAATGGCTGGAGCGGAATCAGTGGAATGGTATCAAATACATCAAACACATGGTTTGATGCCATTGCATTTGTTCCGATCCAGCCATTATTATGAGCCGTCCTCCCCTCACCAGCCTCCACTGGAATGGTATGATATATGTGTTCAGGTGTGTGTGTGTGTCAGCATTCAAAGTTGAGTAGTTCTCCTTAATCTCTAACCCCTTCTCTCTGACCTGCCCCCCCACCTCTCTCTCTCTCTCTCTCACTCTCTCTCTTTCTCTGTCTCTCTGTCGCTCTGTCTTTCTCTCTCTCTCTCTCTCTCTCTCTCTCTCTCTCTCTCTCTCTCTCTCTCTCTCTCTCTCTCTCTCTCTCTCTCTCTCTCTCTCTCTCTCTCTCTCTGTCTGTCTGTCTGTCTGTCTGTCTGTCTGTCTCTCTCTCTCTCTCTCTCTCTCTCTCGCTCTCTCTCTATCTCGCTCTCTCTCTCTCTCTCTCTCTCTCTCTCTCTCTCTCTCTCTCTCTCTCTCTCTCTCTCTCTCTCTCTCTCTCTCTCTCTCTCTCTCTCTGTCTCTCTGTCTCTCCCTCTCTCTCTCTCTCTGTTGTCCTGGCCTGAGGTTAAACGGTGACGTTCCAGTGGTAGTCGTTGTAATACTGAGAAAGCACAGCTGGATGGAGATATGAGGTAATCTCAACCTGGGGCTGCTGGGTAAATATTGGTCTTAAATAAGAAATAAAACCCCAAAGAGAGACACACACACACACACACACACACACACACACACACACACACACACACACACACACACACACACACACACACACACACACACACACACACACACACACACACACACACACACAGACAGCCAGGTTGATATCAATCCACTTTAAAAGCGCTTTTTAACCTGACCAGCCCTTTTTTAACCTGACCAGTGTTGACCCACAGACTGCTGAGCTGTTTATACAGTGGTCATCTCTAACTAATGACTACAGACTGGTCTCTCTGTGGGACAGAGAGGAAAGTAGAGAGAGAGAGAGAGCGAGAGAGAGAGAGAGAGAGAGAGAGAGAGAGAGAGAGAGAGAGAGAGAGAAATATGGAGGATAAACAGGAAAGACAGAAAGAAACATTTAAAAATATTGTTTCCTAACTCTTCTCCTGCTCTCTAAGTTACATCAGTGTCTGTGTCTCTGTGTGTCTCTGTGTGTCTCTGTGTGTGTGTGTCTGTGTGTGTGTGTCTGTGTGTGTGTGTGTGTGTGTGTGTGTGTGTGTGTGTGTGTGTGTGTGTGTGTGTGTGTGTGTGTGTGTGTGTGTGTGTGTGTGTGTGTGTGTAATGTGTGCACGTAGACTGCTGTGTGTTTCAACAGAGGTCTTAGGGAGGGAGAGAAGGGGAAGGTGGTGAAGAATGTGAGACTGGGTAGGTGAGAGGGAGAGGGGGATGGAACGATCTCCCCTTCCTCAAGAAAAGCAGAGCTATTTCTCTCTGAGCTCCTGTTGTGTGGTTGTCCTCCATTTCCACAATAACACACACACACACACACACACACACACACACACACACACACACACACACACACACACACACACACACACACACACACACACACACACACACACACACACACACACACACACACACACACACACACAGCCTGGAACAAGAAGTTGGCCTGTGAAGCGTATTGTCAAATGATTTCCTCTTTTGTTTTCTTCCCCATCATGTTGTTTTATGAGTCCGATGCAGTCCGATGATGCTGTGACACACCCCCCAGACCATGACGGACCCTCCACCTCCAAATCGATCCCACTCCAGAGTACAGGCCTCGGTGTACCGCTCATTCCTTCGATGTTAAACGCGCATCCGACCATCACCCCTGGTGAGACCAAACCGCGACTCGTCAGTGAAGAGCACTTTTTGCCAGTCCTGTCTGGTCCAGCAACGGTGGGTTTGTGCCCATAGGCGACGTTGTTGCCGGTGATGTCTGGTGAGGACCTGCCTTACAACAGGCCTACAAGCCCTTAGTCCAGCCTCTCTCAGCCTATTGCGGACAGTCTGAGCACTGATGGAGGGATTGTGCGTTCCTGGTGTAACTCGGGCAGTTGTTGTTGCCATCCTGTACCTGTCCCGCGGGTGTGATGTACTGATCCTGTGCAGGCGATGTTATATGTGGTCTGCCACTGCGAGGACGATCAGCTGTCCTTCCTGTCTCCCTATAGTGCTGTCTTAGGCGTCTCACAGTATGGACATTGCAATTTATTGCCCTGGCCACATCTGCAGTCCTCATGCCTCCTTGCAGCATGCCTAAGGCACGTTCACGCAGATGAGCAGGGACTCTAGGCATCTTTCTTTTGGTGTTTTTCAGAGTCAGTAGAAAGGCCTCTTTAGTGTCTTAAGTTTTCATAACTTTAATTGCCTACCGTCTGTAAGCTGTTAGTGTCTTAACGACCGTTCCACAGGTGCATGTTCATTAATTGTTTATGGTTCATTGAACAAGCATGGGAAACAGTGTTTAAACCCTTTACAATGAAGATCTGTGAAGTTATTTGGATTTTTACTAAATAATCTTTGAAAGACAGGGTCCTGAAAAAGGGACGTTTCTTTTTTTGCTAAGTTTAGTTTTGTGTTAAATATATGTCAAAAAAATCTATATATATTTCCTGAGATTTCTTAGGAGAGACACTTCGAAACCTTATTCCATATTATTTATTTGTTGACTGTATTTTTTGCCATTTATGAATGTGTTATTCAATGGGTTTCTATGGGCTACAGTAGTAAAGGCCACATTCAATATGTTATCTAGGTTGTCCTAGCAGTGTCCTGAGGTTGTCCTAGCAGTGTCCTGAGGTTGTCCTAGCAGTGTCCTGAGGTTGTCCTAGCAGTGTCCTGAGGTTGTCCTAGCAGTGGCCTGAGGTTGTCCTAGCAGTGTCCTGAGGTTGTCCTAGCAGTGTCCTGAGGTTGTCTTGCGGTTGCAGAAGTTCCCTAAATGATCCATAAAGGTTTGTGGTGTTCCTACCCGGGGTGGGCCACTTCCTAGTGTCTAATATATCATATTTGAGTAAAGATAAAAGACATATTGTATCCTAACTGAGTAAATAACTAAACATATGTGAGATCAACCACTGTTTCCTCTTCCAGCCTCGTAACCAACAGCCATAAAACAGACAAGAGGTGCAAAGTTTACTGAATCTCATGATGCAGTGTGAGCAGCAGGTGTGTGTGTGTGTGTGTGTGTGTGTGTGTGTGTGTGTGTGTGTGTGTGTGTGTGTGTGTGTGTGTGTGTGTGTGTGTGTGTGTGTGTGTGTGTGTGTGTGTGTGTGTGTGTGTGTGTGTGTGTGTGTGTGTGAGTGAGAGAGAGAGAGAGCGATTGAATAACTAGTCAGTCTTCAGCCATGCAAAATACACTCTGCAGCATTCCTCTCCTCTGTCACCTCTACTCATCACCCGTCCTATCAGGTTAGACACACACACACACACACACACACACACACACACACACACACACACACTCACACTCACACTCACACTCACACTCACACACACACACACACTCACACACACACACACACACACACACACACACACACACACACACACACACACACACACACACACACACACACACACACACAGGGTTAATATGAGGGAACGTTTGGGACCTGTGCAGTGAAAGTATGGATGACCTGGTGAGTGTGGCCTACCTCCCTGGAGCTGGCAGCAGAGCCTGGGACTATATTAATCTCTACCCCTGTCTGCTGTGTGACCCTGCTGGGGCACTGCCCATCTGGAGAGAGGTAGGCATCCTCCGCTCTATTATCTCTGTAACTCGCTCCTCTTTCCAGGCTTCCCTTTCACTCTTTCTCTATCTACTTCTGTCTCCAGTTCTCTCACATCCCTTCTTTCTTCCTTCCCTCCCTCCCTGCATACCATCTCTATCTTTCTCTTTCTATCTGTCTCTCACTCTCTCTCTCTCTCTCCCTCATGCCAGCATACAAATAGTGTAAGGTATAGTCAGGTTGTCAGTGGGTCCCTGAATAATGAATCTAGGTGGTTACTGTTCAGTCATTGGTCAATCATGTGACTCTCTCTCTGAATTTTTTCCAATTCAAATTGCTTTATTGGCATGATGAAATAATGTACATATTGCCAAAGTGTACTTTGGAATTAAGTGATTACTTTAAAATATTAACATAATAACAATAATAATAATCAAGATTGTCAACGGGACAATCAGTAACAACAATAATCAAGGGTCAAAATAACCATACAATGGACAATAACAATAACAATGGCATAGAGGACATGTGCAGGTTGATTGGTCTGTCAGACACTGTCCCTCATCTTATGGCAGGCAGCAATGTAGTGCGCTGCCAACCCACAGCTCTCTGCGCCCTCCCCCAACAGGACGGGTAGCCTTCTCTCATCAGAGAGGTCTTTGAAACCGTTAAAGACCTCTCTGATGAGGACAGGCTACCCGTTCTGCTGGGGGAGGACGCAGAGAGCTGTGGGTTGGCAGCGCACAACATTGCTGCCCCAAATTGGGGGAAACGGCACTCTGATTGTTTTATATTTTCTGTCTCAGGTTCTGCTATGGTGCAGTGGTTGCACAGCCTTTCCTCTACAGGGAGCCAGGGTTTCCTGTGTCTACACTTGTCAATGTCAAGGCTGTGCTCACTGAGCCTGTATTTAGTCAAGGTTTTTCTAAGGTTTTGATCAGTAACCATGGTCTAATAGTTTGCCATGGTGGACTGTCAATTTATGGCCAGATAGCACTGCATTTTGCTTTGTGTTTGTGCTTGTGTTTCCCAATAAGTAATGTCGTTTTGTTTTGACTGTGTTGTAATTTGGTTTGATCTGATTGATTGGATGTTCTGGTCCTGAGGCTTCAGTGTGTTAGTAGAACAGGTTTGTGAACTCAGTCCCAGGACCAGCTGGATGAGGGAACTCTTTTCTTTGCTCAGCTCTTGGTATTGCAGGGCGTGGTAATGATATGAGAGGGGGTCACTGTATTTTAGATGTTTCCATAACTGAACTGCCCTTTTTTAAGTTTTTATTATTAGTGGATATTGGCCTCATTCTGCCCAGCATGCATTGTTTGTAGTTTTCCTCTAGACAAGTAGGAAGAGGAAAACTACAAACAATGCATGCTGGGCAGAATGAGGCCAATATCCACTAATAATAAAAACTAAAAAAAGGGCAGTTCAGTTTTGGAAACATCTAAAAATACAGTGACCCCGGTACCCCCTGTAAATAGCCTCCACATTGACTCTGTACCGGTACCCCCTGTAAATAGCCTCCACATTGACTCTGTACCGGTACCCCCTGTAAATAGCCTCCACATTGACT
>NW_024061008.1:439835-462335 GCF_016432855.1 Salvelinus namaycush
AACTTTGTAGGGCAGGCTATCTGCACAACAGTAGCAACAATCGAAGATAACGTTGCACATTTAATACAACATACTAAATGTCGACTATGTGTTTGAGTGTTTCAGAGAAAGTGTTTGACTCCGTTGCAGTTGAAAAAGTAATAGATTAGAACGTTTGTAGAATTAAACCACATTGCCACTCACGGATGTGTTGGTGCGTCATAAAATAATTCAACCAATCAGAAAGCGACGTCGAGAAACGGTGTGCCTGAGACGTATAAAGCTGCAACATGGCGACTCTCCGAAGAGACTACGGAGAGTGGCGATACAACCGTTTTTAAGCCATATAGTTACGCCTCGTGCAATGTGGCGGGATTAGCACAAGCCTCGACACCCACAACATTGTAAACTATGTTTGCAGAGGTAAGTTCATACTCGCTCAAAGGAGTGTCTATAGTTTGTTTTCTGCGCTGGGCAGTGACAGCTAGATAGCCACATAGCTAACGTTAGCTAACCGTTGAGCATCGGCTCACAGGTAAACAGGAAGACGAGCACAGACAGGCTTGTCTGTTTTGAAAAAGCCTCTTTGCTAACTCGGTATTTGTCAGTCCAGGATTAGACAGTTAATACAGTGAGCTGAAGTTATCCTTAGTGACAACACTGTGCTGGAATTAGCTTGTTGGCTAGGTTAAATAACCAACGTTATGCGATCACATGAGTTGTAACGACGTTGCTAAGAGAATATCTTTAGCTCAGGTGAGAATGGAATGGGCGCGTCCCAAAATAGTTAGTTGGCTAGCAACATCATCTGTTGCCCTATTTGCTTCCTGGCAACATATATCTTCGCCTGCTAGTTAACTAGTTAAAGGGGAAATCCACTCAAACTATATTTAGGCATGTTTTTTCTTCGTTAGTCCACTGTTGATACAGTCCCGAAATGTTTTGCATGTCAGCAGTCAAGTTTTGAAGATATTGGACTTTCAAGAAGCAAAGTGTGTCACTGACCACATCACCAACTACCTTTAGCCCTATTGGACTATAGTCCGGGGGAATCCTTACACTCGTTCTGAACATTAAAACTCAACTCTTGCTGTACGGTTTTGGAAACATAGGAAGAGATCTTTAACATCATAAAAGGTTAAATTACTACACACCTTTTTTATAGGGGTAGGGTTAGTGTTCCCACAACGGAAGACAGAGGCGGCCAGCTGTGTTTATTAGCTGTCTAGCGTGCTCTGAACATCTCTGTGTATAAGCATAACTGGGGAGGACGTGCATGTAGTTCATCAACTGGAGACACACACAAAGTATGGATCTGTGCAACACTGCTACAGTAAGTGTGTTTTTATTTTTTTGAAAGATAATTTCTTGCAGATATGAAAGATGAGGGTCATATCAGCAGTGATTCCTCTGGAAAAATGTGTAGCAGTGAAGGGCAAAAGTCATGTAGAAGGACTGAGAATCTCACTTCTGGTGTCTTTCTACTCCAAATTGAATGAAAATAAAATGATGCTGACACCATCTAAAATATGATATCCACCTCCAGAAATGAGCCCTATAACAAATTGGTACAGTTATTTGTTTAAATAATTTTGACATTATCATATTATATTATCAGGTATGCTATTAGCAATAAGCATTATCACCTGTAGTCCAACTGATGCAGCGTAGTGGCTATAAATACATAGGCTGAAGGATGGGGTTGCCTATCTGCATTTACTCTATTGGGATAATCATTAGTTAGATCCCAAATGTAATCTTTTAACTAATTAGCATCCTATTGATGAATATTATGTCCCAAAAAACTTGGTTGGCGGTTTACCCCAAGTTACCCTACAATTGCCCTCTGTTACATTTAGCCCCACTCTCTCCTATGCACTCACTGTGAATTGCTGAGTGGTAACTGCTTAACCATAATGCTGCTAAAAACTCAGGGTTTACAATGGTTCAGTTTGTGCACATTTATGAGTTGGAAAGTAGGAATAGAAAGCTGGGTTCGCCCTCTTTTTAAAAAATGTTTTAAACAAAGGCCTTTAAAACGTCTGTTTTCCTCCTCAATTGCAAGAGTTGCTGTGCATTGACTGCCTGTCAGAATGCAGGTTTTCTTCGCTATGGCACTCGTAACTTCAATGTGCCTCGAGAGGAATATTTCTCACATAAAACACAGAACAACAAGCAGATGAGGTAAATAGATGAACTATTCTACTATGGGGCTGTCTGATTGTTTTATTCATTACTCATTTTGTTTGCAGAGGAAAAGTACATTTGAACTGTTTTAACATCTATGACAGTGCGCCTCGACAGATTTGTTGTCATGTTTCATATTTTTTTGTGCGTAGCTACAATGATTTTTGACACGTCGCATCACCACAGTTGAATAAATGACTGCAGCAGAAACACTGCCTATCAGCATATGTTTCGAAAACCGTTTCTCTAGCGACGATTATTGACGTTTCTGAAACACAGCATGGGAATTGTAGTTCACACGCAGCCAACCGTGGGCGAGGCTAACTGCTGAAACACTACAGAGAAGGGTTTTCGAGAGCTAAGTAGTTTTAATTGCTAGCTAGCTGCGTATTTAATTCAATGGTTCTGATATGACATGTTTGGCTAGCTAGCTACTTATTACTACTCTGCCCTGGGCTGTGTAGACATCCATTTATGTTGGCCAGCTACATTTTGGTGATAATGCATGACGTTTAGTCTCTCTGCCCCCATCATTATCTGGCTTACAACTGGAACTGTCACTACTGGTCTAGTTTGTGAGCTATGTATGTTGTGTGAGCTATGTATGTTGTGTGAGCTATGTATGTTGTGTATGCCTGTGCTTTTTCAACCCTTAAACAATGTTTATTCTAGCTCTCTAGCTAGCTACATGCAAAGTAGCGACAGTTATCATCAGGCTTTTGAAGGGGTTATTAAGTCAGTTTCTATCCAACTCCATTTTTCCACCCTTGAAATAGGAATCAGACCAGTTTCAAGTCCAAAATAGATATGTATTGTATAGATCAGGTATGATTGCATGTCACGTGGAATGGGGAATTGTTATCTCAGCAGCACTACTCAGTGCATTTCTATATCGTCTGAACTCGCAGTGTTTTGCATGTAGTTGAGCACGGTGGTGTGTTGCACTATCTACCAGTAATGTAGTCACCTCTCTGTGACGGTTCACTATGTACTCGAAGCTACCTCTCTGTGACGGTTCGCTATGTACTCGAAGCTACCGCTCTGTGACGGTTCACTATGTACTGGAAGCTACCGCTCTGTGACGGTTCGCTATGTACTGGAAGCTACCGCTCTGTGATGGTTCGCTATGTACTGGAAGCTACCGCTCTGTGACGGTTCACTATGTACTGGAAGCTACCGCTCTGTGATGGTTCGCTATGTACTGGAAGCTACCGCTCTGTGACGGTTTGCTATGTACTGGAAGCTACCTCTCTGTGACGGTTCACTATGTACTGGAAGCTACCGCTCTGTGACGGTTTGCTATGTACTGGAAGCTACCGCTCTGTGACGGTTCACTATGTACTGGAAGCTACCGCTCTGTGATGGTTCGCTATGTACTGGAAGCTACCGCTCTGACGGTTCACTATGTACTGGAAGCTACCGCTCTGTGACGGTTCACTATGTACTGGAAGCTACCGCTCTGTGACGGTTCACTATGTACTGGAAGCTACCTCTCTGTGACGGTTCACTATGTACTGGAAGCTACCTCTCTGTGACGGTTCACTATGTACTGGAAGCTACCGCTCTGTTACGGTTCACTATGTACTGGTCTGGGAGATGAAGAGCTGTGTATTGTTAACTCCTCCCCTGTATGAGAGTCATACAAGCGCACACTTTTCTTAAATATAAAGATACCGAAACCGTGGCCCACAAACCGTGATGCATACTGAACCGTGGGCCCACAAACCGTGATGCATACTGAACCGTGGGCCCACTGTACCGTTACATCCCTAGTGTGGTGGGCCTCATCTAATCTAGTTATATCTGCTGATAAAGTCCCTCTCCTATGTAACATCTCTCTGCTGTGAGATTGTATCTAATAGCTCCACTGTATCTGCTTGTTCTCACTAACTGCTAATAATATGTAACACTCTGATTACTAGCAGGTCAATATATGACCTCTCTAGGTAAGGTAAGGCTGTGGCCGACTGTGGTGCATTGTCTCCAGTTAATCTGGGGTGTTATGGAGGAGGGAGAGAGCATGGTGTTGTGCCAGATATCACAACCCTGTTACAGGCGGTGCCTTTCTGTTTCTCAAACCCTCTTAACAAGTCACTGTTTCAATGACCTGGGTCGAACTCCGGAGGCATATAATCAAATCACATTTTATTTGTCACATGCTTCGTAAATAACAGGTGGTAGACTACCAGGTCTGAGTCGATGTGCAGGGGTAAGAGGTATTGGAGGGAGATGCAGTATGTACATATAGGTATGGGTAAAGTGACTAGACAACAGGATAGATAATAGACAGTAACAGCAGTATACTGTAGGTAGGGGTAAAGTGACTAGACAACAGGATAGATAATAAACAGTAACAGCAGTATACTGTAGGTAGGGGTAAAGTGACTAGACAACAGGATAGATAATAGACAGTAACAGCAGTATACTGTAGGTAGGGGTAAAGTGACTAGACAACAGTATAGATAATAAACAGTAACAGCAGTATACTGTAGGTAGGGTTAAAGTGACTAGACAACAGGATAGATAATAGACAGTAACAGCAGTATACTGTAGGTAGGGGTAAAGGATAGATAATAAATAGTAGCAGCAGTGTTTGTGATGAGTCAAAAGAGTTAGTGCAATAAGGGTCTATGCAGATAGTTAAAATGTCCACCAATAGCGACTAACTATTTAGAAGTCTTATAAGCTTGGGAGTAGAAGCTGTTCAGGGTCCTGTTGGTTCCAGACTTGGTGCATCGCTACCGCTTGCTGTGTGGTAGCAGAGAGACTTTGGTGGCTGGAGTCTTTTGACCACTTTTTAGGGTCACCTTCACCACCGTGCTGGGGGACAACCACCCTGCCTGGGGACAACCACCCTGCCTGGGGACAACCACCCTGCCTGGGGACAACCACCGTGCCGGGGGACAACCCTGCTACAGTGTGCCGGTGCCTGACTGAATACAACCCACAGCACAGTGTCCAGGCAGACTGAAGGGAGATTGTTGTTGTGGTGTAACTGGTGTTAGTGTAATATAGATCCTCACTGAGATGTGTTCCTCTCACAGCTAAATCTCATTCATCTGTCTTAATCAGAGCTTAGTGACAGGGAGGCGCCAGTCCATCAGAGTTGCTCCTCCGCACACGCGGCCTTCATCAGCCTGGGGTCAACCTAGAAAGCTTTAACAGTCCACAGTCTATGGGAGACGCATGAGCATTGAGCCCAGTATACATCATCATTATGAGGCCTGACTGAGCCCCCCCCAGCCCAGCTCCCTCCACTCTCTCTGGGATATCCACTCACTTTCTCAGAGGAGAGCTTTAATGTGCGGAGTCAATTCCTCACTCACTAAACCCTAACCCCTCACTCACCCACTCTCACTAAACCCTAACCCCTCACTCACTCACTCTCACTAAACCCTAACCCCTAACTCCTCACTCTCACTAAACCCTAACCTCTCACTCACTAAATCCTAACCCCTCACTCACTAAATTCTAACCCCTCACTCACTAAACCCTAACCACTCACTCACTCTCACTAAACCCTAACCCCTCACTCACTCACTAAACCCTAACCCCTTGCCAACATTAGTAACTCCCCGGGTCACCCCCCCCCCCCCCCCCCCTTCTCGGCTCACTGCTCCAAACCGCCATAAAAAAGCCAGACTACGGTTTGCAACTGGACATGGTGACAAAGATCATACTTTTTGGAGAAATGTCTGATGAAACAAAAATAGAACTGTTTGGCCATAATGACCATCATTATGTTTGGAGGAAAAAGGGGGAGGCTTGCAAGCCAAAGAACACCATCCCAACCGTGAATCACAGGGGGTGGCAGCATCATGTTGTGGGGGTGCTTTGCTCCAAGAGGGACTGGTGCACTTCACAAAATAGATGGCAACATGAGGATGGAAAATTTTGTGGATATATTGAAGCAACATCTCAAGACATCAGTCAGGAAGTTAGTTTGGTTGCAAATGGGTCTTCCAAATGGACAATGACCCCAAGCATACTTCCAAAGTTGTAGAAAAATGGTTTAAGGACAACAAAGTCCAAGTATTGGAGTGGCCATCACAAAGCCCTGATCTCAATCCTATAGAAAATTTGTGGGCAGAACTGAAAAGCGTGTGCGAGCAAGGAGGCCTACAATCCTGACTCAGTTACACCAGCTTTGTCAGGAGGAATGGGCCAAAATTCACCCAACTTATTGTGGGAAGCTTGTGGAAGGCTACCCAAAACGTTTGACCCAAGTTAAACAATTTCAAGACAATGTTACCAAATACTAATTGAGTATATGTAAACTTCTGACCCACTGGGAATGTGATGAAAGAAATAAAAGCTGAAATAAATCATTCTCTACTATTATTCTGACATTTCACATTCTTAAAATAAAGTGGTGATCCTAACTGACCTAAGACAGGAATTTTTACTAGGATTATATGTTAGGAATTGTGAAAAACTGAGTTTAAATGTATTTGGCAAAGGTGTATGTAAACTTACGACTTCAACTGTATATATCATTACGTGTAAGTCATAAAATGGATGTTGCAACTAGTGTTATTCAGAGGTGGAAGCTTTCCATGGGAATTAACGGGAATATATGGGAATTAACGGGAATATATGGGAATTAACGGGAATATATGGGAATTAACGGGAATATATGGGAATTAACGGGATTATATGGGAATTAATGAAAATGTATGCAAATTAATATTAATACCTTTTAAATGTAATGTTTTTTGCATTGATATTGATATTTATTTATCATATCATATGGAGACAGAAATATAAACCTTTTACCTTTTCATAAGTAGACATAATTGCAAATTATTAAATCCTTCCAATAGAAATTTAAAAAAAGCAATTTAGTTCCGAATTTAACTTTAATTAAATGAGTTGACTCTTTTTCAACATATCTGTAAAATGATAGTCTAGAAACTAAAGCTTTGGTTGTCTTCCCCTCAGGCTTCCATGTCTTCTCTGTGGACCTCCTCAATGTCCACCTCTTGAACATCAGACTCTGAGGCCTCATCTTCACTGTCACTTTCCAACCTTGTTGAGGATGGCTCGCTGTCAGGCTCAAAAATCTTTAAATTTGCCCGGATTGCCACCGATTTTTCAACTCTTGTATTGGTCAGCCTGTTTCGTGCTCTGAGGCGGCTGATGTTGGTGGGATATGGAGCATGAATGAGGCAACAGGGGAAAGAGCCTCAGATGCACAAAGTCCCTTCCACCAGGTGGCTGATGAGATATGTTGGCACGACTGCCATATTGCATTTCCACCCCAAAGCCCTTGCTTGGAAGTGTACTTCGCCAGACTGCCAAGAACCTTGCCCTCTTCCAGGCCAAGGTGGCGAGACACGGTATTGATGAAACCATAGCCCTTGTTGATCTATGCACCAGACAGGATGCTCTTGCCAGCATACTTGGGGTCCAACATGTACGCTGCGGCATGTATGGGCTTCAGGCAGGAGTCTTCAGGCTTTTTGATGTATTTCAGAACTGTAGTTTCTTGTTGCTTGGAGCAACAGTGGTGGGCAGGGCAGTACGGATTTCTTCTCTTACATCTGCAAGCAGAGTCTGAACATCAGACAGGATGGCATTGTCTCCCTCATTATGTGCAATGGCTACTGCTATAGGTTTCAGGCTCCCAAAATACATCACCCAGGAGGATCCTCTTGATGGGGCTGTCCATATCGGCAGACTATGATATGGCCATTTCTTGGAGAGGTCCTTCCCCTCCAGGAGACTGTCAAACATGATGACAACACCACCCCAACGGGTGTTGCTGGGCAGCTTCAATGTGGTGCTCTTATTCTTCTCACTTTGCTTGGTGAGGTAGATTGCTGCTATAACTTGATGACCCTTCCCATACCTAACCATTTCCTTGGCTCTCTTGTAGAGTGTATCCATTGTTTTCAGTGCCATGATGTCCTTGAGGAGCAGGTTCAATGCATGTGCAGCACAGCCAATGGGTGTGATGTGAGGGTAGAACTCCTCCACTTTAGACCAAGAAGCCTTCATGTTCGCAGCATTGTCTGTCACCAGTGAAAATACCTTCTGTGGTCCAAGGTCATTGATGACTGCCTAAAGCGCATCTGCAATGTAGAGACCGGTGTGTCTTGTCCCTTGTCTGCGCTCTTGTAGAATACTGGTTGAGGGGTGGAGATGATGTAGTTAATTATTTCTTGCCCACGAACATTCGACCACCCATCAGAGATGATTGCAATACAGTCTGCTTTCTTTATGATTTGCTTGACCTTCACTTGAACTTTGTTGAACTCTGCATCCAGCAAATGTGTAGATAAAGCATGTCTGTTTGGAGGGGTGTATGCTGGGCGAAGAACATTCAGAAATCTCTTCCAATACACATTGCCTGTGAGCATTTTCACCTCGAATAGAAGTAGAGGGACTTTTGTCAGAGGTTGCTTGTTGTGAGCATTGAGGGAACTTTATGCACTTGGCCAGATGATTCTGCATCTTTGTTGCATTCTTCACATGATTTGGCACAGTTTTTGCAAATGTACACAGCTTTTCCTTCTACATTAGCTGCAGTGAAATGTCTCCACACATCAGATAGTTCCCATGCCATTTTCCTGTAAAGATTAGAAAGAATGTGTTAAAAAACCCCAAATACAATTTCATGTACAGGTAAATAGTTAAGCAGTTAGATTAAACAACTCCTTTGTAAGATAATAAAAAATAAAAAAACATGTATGGAAACAGGGGAATTAACACTCCTCAGTTAGCAGGCAAGCTAAAACCCACATGGTGGCAAAAACTAACTAGCAGAAATTGGTAAGTTAGAAATTATTTAAGCCGGCCTCCCGGGTGGCGCAGTGGTCTAGGGCACTGCATCGCAGCGCTAGCTGTGCCACCAGAGACTCTGGGTTCGCACCCAGGCTCTGTCGCAGCCGGCCGCGACCGGGAGGTCCGTGGGGCGACGCACAATTGGCCTAGCGTCGTCCGGGTTAGGGAGGGTTTGGCCGGTAGGGATATCCTTGTCTCATCGCGCACCAGCGACTCCTGTGGTGGGCCGGGCGCAGTGCGCGCTAACCAAGGTAGCTAGGTGCACGGTGTTTCCTCCGACACATTGGTGCGGCTGGCTTCCGGGTTGGAGGCGCGCTGTGTTAAGAAGCAGTGCGGCTTGTTTGGGTTGTGTTTTCGGAGGACGCATGGCTTTCGACCTTCGTCTCTCCCGAGCCCATACGGGAGTTGTAGCGATGAGACAAGATAGTAATACCTAACAATTGGATACCATGAAATTGGGGAGAAAAGAGGGTAAAAAAAAAAAATATTAAAAAAAAAAAAAAAGAAGAAATTATTTAACCTGTTAGGCGGGCTGTCCCGACATCGGTACACACCCCCCCCCCCCCCCCCCCCACACTGATTAGCATCGCTAGCATAGCGTCACAATTAAATAGTAGCATCTAAATATCATTAAATCACAAGTCCAAGACACCAAATGAAAGATACAGATCTTGTGAATAAAGCCACCATTTCAGATTTTTAAAATGTTTTACAGGGAAGACAAAATATGTAAATCTATTAGCTAACCATGTTAGCAAAAGACACCACTTTTCTTTGTCCACCATTTTTTCTCAACACCAGTAGCTATCACCAATTCGGCTAAACTAAGATATTGATAGCCACTAACCAAGAAAAAACCTCATCAGATGACAGTCTGATAACATATTTATTGTATAGGATAGGTTTTGTTAGAAAAATGTGCATATTTCAGGTATAAATCATAGTTTACAATTGCACCCACCATCACAAATCGACTAGAATAAATACACAGAGCAACGTGTATTACCAATTTACTCATCATAAAACATTTCTTAAAAATACACAGCACATAGCAATGGAAAGACACAGATCTTGTGAATTCAGACAATATTTCAGATGTTCTAAGTGTTTTACAGCGAAAACACAATAAATCGTTATATTAGCATACCACATGTGCAAACGTTACCAGAGCATCGATTCAAGCCAAAGAGAGCGATAACGTAATCGCCAAAATATATTAATTTTTTCACTAACCTTCTCAGAATTCTTCCGATGACACTCCTGTAACATCATATTACAACATACATATAGAGTTTGTTCGAAAATGTGCATATTTAGCCATAAAAAACCGTGGTTATACAATGAAAATAGTAGCAAAACATGCCTGAAAATGTCGGTCGCCATCTTTCAGAGTGATCTAGTTTAATCAATAGCTAATCATATACTTGACTAAAAAATACAGGGTTGACAGGAATCGAAAGACAAATTAGTTCTTTATGCAATCGCTGATTTACATTTCTAAAATTATCCTTACTGTGCAATACAGGGTTCGCCAAGCGAAGCTATAGCAAACAAGATGGCGGAACGTGCGTTTAACATTTTTCTACAGAACAACGATTTATCATCTTAAATATTTCTTACTATGAGGTGATCTTCCATCAGTATCTTGGGCAATGTATCCTTTCTTGGGTCTAATCTTCTTTTGGTCGAAAGATGTCCTCTGTCCGTCGAAATGCCCACTAACGTTCGACCGGGACCCCGAAACGTGCCCAAAGCTTCAAAGAGCATCACATAGAACTTCCTCAAAATCGCACTAAACGGATATAAATTGCTATAAAACGGTTTAAATTAACTAACGTATGATGTTTTTAACACCTATAACGGGTAAAAACATGACCGGCGCTATATTACTGGCTAAACAAAGGCTTGGAAAAAGCCAAGTCCGACGTCCTTCTTGCGTTGAGCGCAGGGTCCAAAAGAACGCTACTTCCGGTATTTGGTCATTTATAGAGGCACTGATTGCGCAATCGACTCCATTCAAATTGTCACCACTTACTGACATCTAGAGGAAGGCGTGGGCAGTGTTTGTATCCTCATAGGATTTACAGAGACTTTTAAAACTGATCTGGAACCAGAGGCCAAGATGTCTGAAATCTGACACACTGGGAGGAAAAGTGCTGTAGAATGAGTTCTGTTTCACTCAGAGACATAATTCAAACGGCTATAGAAACTAGAGAGTGTTTTCTATCCAATAATAACAATAATATGCATATTGTACGAGCAAGAATTGAGTACGAGGCCGTTTGAAATGGGCACGATTTAGCTGGCTACTCAGTAACGCCCCCTGCAGCCATAAGAAGTTATTAAGGCCATTTTGTTGTAGGCTACTATTTAAGAGTTAACAAAAAATCATGTATGTCACATATATTCACCCCCACCCAGTGTTGTAATCCAAATTTACCAGAAAGCATGTAGTCCTTGGCTCAGACAGTGTAGTAGTGTGGGCTCAATAGCATCTCATTAATGTGCAAGATCTTGAGAATCAGCTGTACATGTGATGGAAGAGTGGACTGTATGCAGAGGGTTGCAATTCCATTGAATTGGGGATAGTTTAACTAAAATATGCCACAAGACCTAGAATTGAGACACCTGTATCATCCTCTCTGGTCTCCACTAGCCTGTTGACCAGTGTGCTAGCAAGGGAATGGAGGTCCTACTCAGTCTTTTTGGCTCAGGGCAGTTTCTGTTGCACATTTAGGACTGTACGCCGACTGACCAATCCCCTCTGTGTTAAGCCAGTGGAGTATTGGATTAGCTACCTCAGCCTGTAAATAGTAGAAGTTAACACTGTCGTGGTTTTGTAAGCCCTGTCATTCTCTAGCTGAAGGATGGACACTATACAGTGTCAGTATGAGAGACGAGACAGCCAGGCGTGACCACAGATAGCTATAGGTGAGACTTGACTGAGTCTAATATCTATTCAACCTTCTCTGACCCATTACTGTTGGAATAGTTTCCCTGGACCTTCTTGGTACCCTACATTATCACGGAAGACATGAACATAATTGTTACGCACATTTCTGTTGGAATAGTTTCCCTGGACCTTCTTGGTACCCTACATTATCACGGAAGACATGAACATAATTGTTACGCACATTTCTGTTGGAATAGTTTCCCTGGATCTTCTTGGTACCCTACATTATCACGGAAGACATGAACATAATTGTTACGCACATTTCTGTTGGAATAGTTTCCCTGGACCTTCTTGGTACCCTACATTATCACGGAAGACATGAACATAATTGTTACGCACATTTCTGTTGGAATAGTTTCCCTGGATCTTCTTGGTACCCTACATTATCACGGAAGACATGAACATAATTGTTACGCACATTTCTGTTGGAATAGTTTCCCTGGACCTTCTTGGTACCCTACATTATCACGGAAGACATGAACATAATTATTACGCACATTTCTGTTGTTTTTGATTTGTTGTGGCTGATGACTGACTCAGTGTGCCGAGCTACTGTTTTTAATTTGTATTCTCTCCCACTAGTCCGTCCCTGCCTGTCTGCTCTTAATGCTGATAAGGTTAGCCTCGATCAGAATATGGAAGGCTAGCCACCAATAATATCATGACTAACTGTCTGTCCTCGTATTCAGACCGTGACTGTTCCCTGGAGGCTCCACTGTGACGGCAACACTGTGATAACCCAGCTCTGGCCTGCTGATATGGACCCGCTAACACCATTATGTGTACGTGTGTGTGTCAAGTCAAGGACATCTACTAGCAGCCAGGCACCTCGTGAATATGGAGAGGCCTCCTTATCCCTGCTATTTGTAGTATAAAGACCCTGACTGTCTGATAAATACATAAATAAATAAATACAAGGTGAACCTTACGATCAAAAATGTGTGTTGGACCGGATGGTGGTGTTAGCAGTAGGAAGCTCTGACTAGTGACCGGGCATGTTCATTCCTCAGTCAGGGAGAGTGACATGTTTTTAGTTCGTCTCACATGACAGCCTACTAATATGCTACTTCTCACCAGAACTAGTCTAGGGTAGCATTTTGAGATTTAGCCTACCGTTAGTGACAGCCCAGTCCCTTAGCTAGTGTGTGTCGGATGCAGCCTAATGTTTTTACATTCCCCTGTGTGTAATAATGTAATGTAGTAGGCTGTAGCACCAGGTCAACGACCTGTAGAAGTCAGAATGCTCTGTTGTTATTTGACCATTGTCTTGTTTACTCTCAGGTGAATGTGTGAGCAGGAAGACACTGACAAGGCTGTATGATTCTGTGAGTGAGTGGTAACGCTGCCCGTGTGCGTTTCCGTGTGTGTATTGTGTGTGTGTGTGTTTGTGTAATATAAAGTTGTGTAGGGATAGCCCGGCTCGGTCCAGTGTGGTTGATTAAAACAGATGGTGTTGATGTTAAAACAGTGTAAGCTGGAAGGATTCAGAGTATTCTGCTGCTTTCTCTTGCCTAGTGTGATGCTTATAGCTGGAAATACTGCTGTATTAGTCAACACCATCACCCTGACCTCTGGAAAGGTCAGGACCCATCCACTGTGTGTGTGTGGAACGGGGACACCATGTTCTGGAATCCTCTAAACATTCCATTACATCCATCACATGACCAGTCTTTTGAACAGACCACGGATACTCGTGTGTGCGTGTACATGCTTGTGTACTGTGTGGTGCAGTCATACTTAATACAGTACATTGGAGTAGCTTGTAGTCTGTCACTGTTCTGACTTTCTGTTCATTCTCAGTAGTAGTGGGCGGCTATGACTGTCCTCAGACTACTGGTCTATAGGATTTAGAGTAGCAGGCAGTAGTAGTAGTAGTGGGCGGCTATGACTGTCCTCAGACTACTGGTCTATAGGATTTAGAGTAGCAGGCAGTAGTAGTAGTAGTAGTAGTGGGCGGCTATGACTGTCCTCAGACTACTGGTCTATAGGATATAGAGTAGCAGGCAGTAGTAGTAGTAGTAGTGGGCGGCTATGACTGTCCTCAGACTACTGGTCTATAGGATTTAGAGTAGCAGGCAGTAGTAGTAGTAGTGGGCGGCTATGACTGTCCTCAGACTACTGGTCTATAGGATTTAGAGTAGCAGGCAGTAGTAGTGGGCGACTATGACTGTCCTCAGACTACTGGTCTATAGGATTTAGAGTAGCAGGCAGTAGTAGTAGTAGTGGGAGACTATGACTGTCCTCAGACTACTGGTCTATAGGATTTAGAGTAGCAGGTAGTAGTAGTAGTAGTGGGCGACTATGACTGTCCTCAGACTACTGGTCTATAGGATTTAGAGTAGCAGGCAGTAGTAGTGGGCGACTATGACTGTCCTTAGACTACTGGTCTATAGGATTTAGAGTAGTAGTAGTGGGCGACTATGACTGTCCTCAGACTACTGGTCTATAGGATTTAGAGTAGCAGGCAGTAGTAGTAGTAGTGGGCGGCTATGACTGTCCTCAGACTACTGGTCTATAGGATTTAGAGTAGCAGGCAGTAGTAGTGGGCGACTATGACTGTCCTCAGACTACTGGTCTATAGGATTTAGAGTAGCAGGCAGTAGTAGTAGTAGTGGGAGACTATGACTGTCCTCAGACTACTGGTCTATAGGATTTAGAGTAGCAGGTAGTAGTAGTAGTAGTGGGCGACTATGACTGTCCTCAGACTACTGGTCTATAGGATTTAGAGTAGCAGGCAGTAGTAGTGGGCGACTATGACTGTCCTTAGACTACTGGTCTATAGGATTTAGAGTAGTAGTAGTAGTAGTGGGCGACTATGACTGTCCTCAGACTACTGGTCTATATGATTTAGAGTAGCAGGTAGTAGTAGTAGTAGTGGGCGACTATGACTGTCCTCAGACTACTGATCTATAGGATTTAGGTTCTATTGTTACTGTGACAGAGGAGTGGCCATGTTTCAACACATTCTAGAACACTGTTGCTATGGTTCTGACACGCTGAGTCATGATCTCTAGACTAGGTTTGGCTGTTATTCTGATGTTCCATACTGTTGCTGTACCGTACCAGGTTCTACGGTATTACCGGCAGTGCACAGAAGGAGTGCTATTTATTTCCAAATGTAAAAAAAATACTCAATATTCAGTTCATGGGTAGAAACACGTCATTGGGTCTAACGGTCGTCTCGAGCTGGACTGCGCATGTTGAACATTATTTTTGATGACAATGTAACAGTGTCAGTAGGAGTGACATCGGCCAGAATCTAGGCTGTGCCTTTGCATTAGGACAAAATTACTAAGAAATCGTTTTTAACTTTTCATTGACTTCTCAAGCCCCAAACCTCAGTCTGGTCTGCAGCGTTCCTGGAAGTCTTGCGATGTTGAACCTCCGTGTTCAGAAACTCCGTGGTTCTAGTTAGGGATGCACGATATATCGGTGAACATATCGGAATCGGCTGACATTAGCTAAAAATGCCAACATCGGTATCGGCCCGACGTCTAGTTTAACGCCGATGTTAACCGATGTCAAAGCACCCGTGCACACCTATATAACGTAGGTACATGGCGTAATGACGCCACGTAAAATGTTGGGACTACACGTGCAACACAGCATTCTTAACCTAGCCCACAATGTCTGCTGTGTGGATCGAGCAGTTAACAAGTCAAGCAGTTATTTGAAAGAGAGAATTTCAGCGAGACAACTCAAAGGCGAAATCCATTAACACCAAAATAATAGAATTCATTGCTCTTGACAATCAACCGTTGTGGGTGATGTTGGCTTTCGACCGACTGGTCGAGCACCGGTTAACACTGCCAAGTGCGCTATTTTCAGATGTTGCCCTACCGGAGTTACACAGTAATAGCGTCACTGCTATTAGCTTCACGACATACATACTATGGAACGCCGTTTGGGTCTTTGCGTGTCAAAAAAGATAGTAGCACTGTCAAAGCTGTACAAAAAAGTCTGCAAACACCGGCCATGAACGATGTGTTTACGGTACCGCGTTGGTAATAAAGCATCATTTGTTCGACTGCAACTTCTGTGGTAGCTAGCTTTAGCTTGGTACCTAGCTAGCACCAATACAACCACCCTGAAAACAATGACTGATAGAAACTGCAGTCATTTTCATTATTCTTAGCAATGATTTAGGAATCCTTGTAAGTATTAGTTAGGTTGCCACTTGTTGTTCGCCTATTGAAATTGAACTTCAGTTCATGAAAATAAATAGCAAGCCAGCCCAAAGCTAATGTTATATGCAGCCAGCTAGCGTCATCTGGCTAGTGATGCTCGACCGGACCAGGTTATGTGTTGTGAAGCTAGCCACGATAAGGATTAGGCACAATAGTGGAATTTGCGGTTTGCCTTCAAAGTAAAAGTATGTCATTGACAGTGATTCAAATTAATACAAAAAGTAGAATTATGCCATACTTTTATTTTAAAGGCTAACCACAAAGTCCACTTGTGGCTAATCCTTATTGTGGCTAGCTTCACATAGATGGGTCCGACCACCATTAATCAAATAAGAGCTGTCTTATGAATTAGGGTTATTTTAGATGATGACACCTAGCTAACTATATTGTCGTTTTGCTATGTTTTTGGGGAAGAACATTGTTTGCATCCATGAACTAGCTAGCTTTTTTTATGACCAGCACTGTAGGTGCACGAGACTTTACCAGCATCATAGCATACGTATCAATGAATTATGACACATGAAATACGAGTGATAGTGTAGTCAATGTGTAATAACTACGTAAAAAATTAATGAACGCATTAAATTGTGACGTGCAGTCATATTCAGGTCCTGATTGGTCAACAAGCTTATTTGACACGCAAAGACCCAAACGGCGTTCCGTAGAAAACCTGGTTGAGAATGAAATGACTGAACAAAATGAAGAACGAAACAACACAGCAAGTAGGTGAAAAATGTTTTGATTATGTTTCACAGGTAATGGGGACATATGTAAATGCCAACAAATAACTATTGTGTGTGTGTGTAACTTTTATTTAACTAGGCAAGTCAGTTAAGAACAATTTCTTATTTACAATGACGGCCCGGATGACGCTGGGCCAATTGTGCACCGCCCTATGGGACTTCAAATCACGGCCGGATGTGATACAGCCTGGATTCGAACCAGGGACTGTAGTGACGCCTCTTGCACCGCTGTGTGTGTGTGTGTGTGTGTGTTAACTATTTAACTGTACTAAAATTCTTAAAAGGCCGCAATTTAAAAAAATATCGGTATCGGGTTTTTGGCAAGGAAAATATTGGATATCGGTATCGGCCAAAAATGTCATATTGGTACATCACTAGTTCTAGTGTCTCAAGGGGCATGTTTTTTTTCGCGCAAAAAAGGAAGGATAAAACATAAATATCTTGCTGCGTCTTGTAAAAGCAGATATAAAATGCTTGTTTTTGTCAATTCTGCTCTGCTTCAGTCAGGGTTTGGTCCAAATCATGTGGAAGGACTCATTTCATGCTTCAGTTGCACTTTTCCACTCAGAGGAAATATCTTTGCTATTGTCGTTGGATCACCAGACAGCTTTCACTGATGTGATGGCTACTTTTCTATCCAGACAGCTCTGACTGATGTGAAGGCTACTTTTCTCCTGTACTTTCCTCCGGTATAGTTTTACTTTCCGCTGGTGTAGTTTTTCCTCTGGTTGGAAGTTAAAATGCTTTAGAAAAAGTAGCTGGCTACGTTCTTTCAATGATAAACATTAGAAATATGATGGCAAATGCATAGTTTTCGCTAAACATACCTTGCTTTTTCATTGCACGCCCATTTACTTGTGTGTGTGTGTGGCTGTTAGCCAAATAGCATTGCACTCCTTTTGTCATGAAACATGGGACCAAAACTTGACATGTTTCAATTATATTTTTGTTCACTATATGTTGGTTGGAACTTGGCCATTTGTTATGTCAGTGAGAACAATACCTACAGTTGAAGTCGGAAGTTTACATACACTTAGTTTGGAGTCATTAAAACTTGTTTTTCAACCACTCCATACATTTCTTGTTAACTTCTCTGGGATATGTGGGACGGTAGCGTCCCACTTGGCCAAAAGCCAGAAAAAATGTAGCGCGTCAAATTCAAATATATTACAAAAAAAATCAATCTTTCATGAAATCACACATGAAAGATACCAAATTAAAGCTACACATGTTGTGAATCCAGCCAACATGTCTGATTTCAAAAAGGATTTACGGCGAAAGCACACCAAACGATTATGTTAGCTCTGTACATAGCCACAGAAAAACACAGCCATTTCCCCAGCAAAAGATAGTGGTCACAAAAAGCAGAAATAGAGATAAAATTAATCACTAACCTTTGATGATCTTCATCAGAGGACACTCATAGGACATCATGTTACACAATACATTTATGTTTTGTTCGATAATGTGCATATTTATATCCACAAATCTCGGTTTACATTGGCGCCATGTTCAGAAATGCCTCCAAAATATCCGGAGAAATTGCAGAGCCACGTCAAATAACAGAAATACTCATCATAAACTTTGATGAAAGATACATGTTTTACATATAATTAAAGATACACTTGTTCTTAATGCAACCGCTGTGTCAGATAAAAAAAAAAAAAAAAACATTACGTAAAAAGCACACCATGCAAAAATCTGAGACGGCGCTCAAACATAACATTTCTCCGCCATGTTGGAGTCAACAGAAATACCAAATTACATCATAAATATTCCCTTTGATCATCTTCATCAGAATGCACTCCCAGGAATCCTAGTTCCACAATAAATCGTTGTTTTGTTCGATAATGTCCATTACTTATGTCTAAGTAGCTACTTTTGCTAGCATGTTTAGTGCACATGTCCAAACGCTCGCGCAAATGCAGGTGAACTCGGACGAAAACTTCAAAAAGTTATATAACAGGTCGAATAAACTGGTCAAACTAAGTAGAGAATCAATCTTCAGGATGTTGTTATCATATATATCCAATAAAGTTCCAACCGGAGCATTCCTTCATGTCTGTAGAAGTTATGGAACGCAAGGCGATATCATGAGGAAAGCGCGTGACCAGGAACTGGCAATCTGCCAGACCACTGACTCAAACACCTCCCATCTGGCCCCACAACACAGCATAATCTTCCTTCCACGTTCTACAGACTGTTGACATCTAGTGGAAGGCGTAGGAAGTGCAAACAGATCCATATCTTACAGGGAATTGAATCGGCGATGAGTTGAACATTAACCAGTCTCAGAATTCTCACTTCCTGTTTGGATTTTTTCTCAGGTTTTTACCTGCCATATGAGTTCTGTTATACTCACAGACATCATTCAAACAGTTTAGAAACTTCAGAGTGTTTTATATCCAATAATACTATGCATATATTAGCATCTGGGATAGAGTAGGAGGCAGTTCACTATGGGCACGCAATTCATCCAAAAGTGAAAATGCTGCCCCCTATCATAAAGAGGTTAACGAACTATAGTTTTGGCAAGTCGGTTAAGACATCTACTTTGTGCATGACACAAGTCATTTTTCCAACAATTGTTTACAGACAGATTATTTCACTTATAATTCACTGTATCACAATTCCAGTGGGTCAGAAGTTTACATACACTAAGTTGACTGTGCCTTTAAACAGCTTGGAAAATTCCAGAAAATGTCATAGCTTTAGAAGCTTCTGTTAGGCTAATTGACATCATTTGAGTCAATTGGAGATGTACCTGTGGATGTATTTCAAGGCCTACCTTCAAACTCAGTGCCTCTTTGCTTGACATCATGGGAAAATCTAAAGAAATCACCCAAGACCTCAGAAAAAACATTGTAGACCTCCACAAGTCTGGATCATCCTTGGGAGCAATTTCCAAACGCCTGAAAGTACGACGTTCATCTGTACAAACAATAGTACACAAGAATAAACACCATGGGACCACGCAGCCGTCATACCGCTCAGGAAGGAGACGCGTTCTGTCTCCTAGAGATGAACGTACTTTGGTGCGAAAAGTGCAAAATCAATCCCAGAACAACAGCAAAGGACCTTGTGAAGATGCTGGAGTAAACAGGTACAAAAGTATCTATATCCACAGTAAAAACGAGTCCTATATCGACATAACCTGAAAGGCCGCTCAGCAAGGAAGAAGCCACTGCTCAAAAACCGCCATTAAAAAGCCAGACTATGGTTTGCAACTGCACATGGGGACAAAGATCGTACTTTTTGGTGAAATCTCCTCTGGTCAACAAAAATAGAACTGTTTGGCCATAATGACCATCGTTATGTTTGGATGAAAAAGGGGGAGGCTTGCAAGCTGAAGAACACCATCCCAACTGTGTAGCACGGGATGGCAGCATCATGTAGTGGGGGTGCTTTGCTGCAGGAGGGACTGGGGCACTTCACAAAATAGATGACATCATGAGGAAGGAAAATGATGTGGATATATTGAAGCAACATCTCAAGACATCAGTCAGGAAGTTAAAGCTTGGTCGCAAATGGGTCTTCCAAATGGACAATGACCCCAAGCATACTTCCAAAGTTGTGACAAAATGGCTTAAGTACAACAAAGTCAAGATATTGGAGTGGCCATCACAAAGCCCTGATCTCAATCCTATAGAAAATTTGTAGGCAGAACTGAAAAAGCATGTGCGAGCAAGGAGGCCTACAATCCTGACTCAGTTACACCAGCCATGTCAGGAGGAATGGGCCAAAATTCACCCAACTTATTGTGGGAAGCTTGTGGAAGGCTACCCGAAACGTCTGACCCAAGTTAAACAATTTAAAGGCTATGCTACTAAAGACTAATTGAGTGTATGTAAACTTCTGACCCACTGGGAATGTGATGGAAGAAATAAAATCTGAAATAAATCATTCTCTATTATTCTGACATTTCACATTCTTAAAATTAAGTGGTGATCCTAACTGACCTAAGACAGGGAAATGTTACTAGGATTATATGTCAGGAATTGTGAAAAACTGAGTTTAAATGTATTTGGCTAAGGTGTATGTAAACTTCCGACTTCAACTCTATGTATCCTTAGAAACCTTCCTCCTGTACTGATGGTTATTTAATCCCTCAGGCACTCGATCCATCTTGTGTAGATGACCTGAACCCCGAGCTCTATCGCTCTATAGTGTAGATGACCTGAACCCCGGGCTCTATAGTGTAGATGACCTGAACCCCGGGCTCTATCGCTCTATAGTGTAGATGACCTGAACCCCGGGCTCTATCGCTCTATAGTGTAGATGACCTGAACCTCGGGCACTATCGCTCTCAGCAGGGTGGTGGCTCTACAGTGAGTGTCCTGTCCTGGGCCTATAATGTGTAAACTGTACACTTCCTTTCAGGAGCAAGTCTGTGTTAACCATGGTCTAGTTCTCCCTTCCTTCCTGCACCTGGAGTGCCCTGCTTCATTGAGTGATACAAACACACACACACACACACACATCCTGTGGCGTACTGTATTAGCATCGAATAGCCCCCGCGATATGCAACTTTTCAGGGAAGTCAGGAACCAATGTACACAGTCAGTTAGGAAAGAAAAGGCTAGCTTTTTCAAACAGAAATTTGTGTCCTGTAGCACTAATTCCAAAAAGTTTGGGACACTGTAAAGTCCATGGAGAATAAGAGCACCTCCTCCCATTTGCCCACTGCACTGAGAATAGGAAACAATGTCACCACCAATAAATCCACGATAATTGAGAATTTCCTTAAGCATTTTTCTACGGCGGTCTGGCTAGACTGTAAACTCTCCTTCCAGACTCACATTAAGCATCTCCAATCCAAAATAACATCTAGAATCAGCTTCCTATCTCGCAACAAAGCCTCCTTCACTCATGCTGCCAAACATACCCTCGTAAAACTGGCTATCCTACCAATCCTTGACTTCGGTGATGCAATTTACAAAATAGCCTCCAACACTATTGCAAATTGGATGTAGTCTATCACAGTACCATCCGTTTTGTCACCAAAGCCCCATATACTACCCACCACTGCGACCTGTATGCTCACGTTGGCTGGCCCTCGCTACATATTCGTCGCCAAACCCACTGGCTTCAGGTCATCTACAAGTCTCTGCTAGGTAAAGCCCCGCCTTATCTCAGCTCACTGGTCACCATAGCAACAACCACCCGTAGCACGCGCTCCAGCAGGTATATTTCACTGGTCACCCCCAAAGCCAACACTTCCTTTGGCCGCCTTTCCTTCCAGTTCTCTGCTGCCAATGACTGGAACGAATTACAAAAATAGCTGGAGACTTATCTCCCTCACTAACTTTAAGCACCCACTATCTCTACTTCTGCACATCTATCACTCCAGTGTTAATGCTAAATTTGAATTATTTTGCCACTATGGCCTATTTATTGCCTTAACTCCCTAATCTTCTACATTTCCACACACTGTACATAGATTTTTCTATTGTGTTATTGACTGTACGTTTGTGTATCCCATGTGTAACTCTGTTGATTTTGTCGCACTGCTTTGCTTTATCTTGGCCAGGTCGCAGTTGTAAATGAGAACTTGTTCTCAACTGGCCTACCTGGTTAAATAAAGGTGAAATAAACACACACACCTGTCTCACCTCATTTAGCCCTCCTGGAACGTTTACCTCTCACAGAAAACGATCAGAATAAT
>NW_024061008.1:467335-477335 GCF_016432855.1 Salvelinus namaycush
ACCTGTTCTCTCCCTTCTCTCTTCGCCCCTGTCCTCACCCTCATCCTTCCTCTCCTCACCTCACCCCGTCACCTGCCTCCCCTTCTCTCCTCACCAGTGGTTTTGCGGTCACTCTGTTGTTTGGGAAAACCAACTCAGAGAGACATCTAGAGAGGTGTGAACAATCCTATCTTCCGGCCACGCAAACGGGTATACTGAAGGTAGGACACACACACACACACACCACACACACACCACACACACACACACACACACACACACCACACCACACCACACCACACACCACACACACACAAAAAAAACAACTATCCTTACTCCTCTCTCCCCTCTCCCAGACATTGGATGAGATGAGGCTGGAGCCAAAGCCTATACAGATAGACAGGAGACTGACTGGCTCCAACTACATAGACGAGCCTCTTCAACAGGTTAGTGACTCAACAGAAGGATGAAGAATGGGTGTGTGAAAACAAACAGAGAGGGAGCACAGTGATGACACGGCCTGATGAGTAACTTTCTGCTACCTAGCTTCTTCTTCTCTCTATCAAACTATGACCAAGTTGAATAGAGAGTTGATTTTGCTTACGTCTGTAATTTCGGTTCTTGTATATCGATTGTTCTAAAAACATGATTTGGTCATCGTTAGTCTATGCGTTACGTTGATTCCGGCTATTAAAGTATCTGCCTGTCCCTGTTTGGCTATCGGTTGCTGACTCTCACTCCTTCTCCCCACTGTGACATGGAGGAGGGAGAGATGCATTCTGAGAAGCACAAACCTATGACTGTTGCAATTGTGGGAAAATTACCTTTTTCAATGCAAAAATTAAATCAAGTGCAAAGGTGGGTGGGTGGGGGTGGGGGGTTAATGCAGCTAGTTAACCAAATAGTTAGCCGGACTATTTAGTATTATTATGGCTTGAAGGTAGAATCTGTTCAGGGTCCTGTTGGTTCCAGACTTGGTGCAGCGGTACTGCTTGCCGTGCGGTAGCAGAGAGAACAGTCTATGACTTGGGTGGTTGGAGTATACACCGCCTGCTATAGATGTCCTGGATGGCAGGGAGCTCGGCCCCAGTGATGTACTGGGCCATACGCACTAGACTGCTCTCTAGCACCTTGTGGTCAGATGCCAAGCAGTTGCCATACCAAGTGGTGATGCAGCCAGTCAAGATGCTCTCAATGGTGCAGCTGTAGAACTTTTTGAGGATCTGAGGGCCCATTCCAAATCTTTTCAGTGGCGTTGTTTTGCCTTCACGACTGGGTTGGTGTGTGTGGACCATGTTAATTCAATAGTAGCTGGTGCGCTCATGCATGGTTAATTTTTGCTTGCCTCGAAGTGAGCATAGAAGGCATTAAGCTCATCTGGTTGGCTCACGTCACTGGGCAGTTCCCAGCTAAGTTTCTCTTTGTAATCCCTGATAGTTTGCAAAACCTGCCACATCCGACAATTGTCAGAGCCGGCATAGTAGGATTCAGTCTTAGTCCTGTATTGATGCCTGTTTGATGGCTCGTCGGAGGTCATAGTGGGATTTCTTATAAGCATCCAGATTAGTGTCCCGCTCCTTGAAAGTGGTAGCTCCAGCCCAGGGCTCCCCAACCCTCTTCCTGGAGATCTACTGTCCTGTAGGTTTTCAGTCCAACCCTAATTTAGCACATCTGATTCAGCTAGTTAAGGTCTTGTTGAGCAGCTAATTAGTAGAATCAGGTGTGTTAAATTAGGGTTGGACAGTAGATCTCCAGCCAGAGGGTTGGGCAACCCTATTCTAGCCTTTACCTCAGTGCGGATGTTGCCTGTAATCCATTCTTTCTGGTTGGGATATGTACGTACGGTCACTGTGGGGACGACGTTGTGGATGCACATATTAATGAAGCCAGTGACGGATGTGGTAAACTCCTCAATGTTATCAGATGAATCCCGGAACATATTCCAGTCTGTGCTAGCGAAACAGCTTAGCATCCACTTCATCGGACCACTTCCATATTGAGCGCGTTATTGGTACTTCCTGTTTTTGCTTGTAAGCAGTAATCAGGAGGAAAGAGTTATGATCAGATTTGCCAAGGGGAATGCGAGGAAGAGCCTTATATGGGTTTCTGTGTGGAGTAAAGGTGATATTGAGCCTTGTATGGGTTTCTGTGTGGCGTAAAGGTGATATTGAGCCTTGTATGGGTTTCTGTGTGTGGAGTAAAGGTGATCTTGAGCCTTGTATGGGTTTCTGTGTGGAGTAAAGGTGATATTGAGCCTTGTATGGGTTTCTGTGTGGAGTAAAGGTGATATTGAGCCTTGTATGGGTTTCTGTGTGGAGTAAAGGTGATATTGAGCCTTGTATGGGTTTCTGTGTGGAGTAAAGGTGATCTTGAGCCTTGTATGGGTTTCTGTGTGTGGAGTAAAGGTGATCTTGAGCCTTGTATGGGTTTCTGTGTGTGGAGTAAAGGTGATCTTGAGCCTTGTATGGGTTTCTGTGTGTGGAGTAAAGGTGATCTTGAGCCTTGTATGGGTTTCTGTGTGTGGAGTAAAGGTGATCTTGAGCCTTGTATGGGTTTCTGTGTGTGGGGTAAAGGTGATCTTGAGCCTTGTATGGGTTTCTGTGTGGAGTAAAGGTGATATTGAGCCTTGTATGGGTTTCTGTGTGTGGAGTAAAGGTGATATTGAGCCTTGTATGGGTTTCTGTGTGGGGTAAATGTGATATTGAGCCTTGTATGGGTTTCTGTGTGGGGTAAAGGTGATATTGAGCCTTGTATGGGTTTCTGTGTGGAGTAAAGGTGATATTGAGCCTTGTATGGGTTTCTGTGTGGAGTAAAGGTGATATTGAGCCTTGTATGGGTTTCTGTGTGGAGTAAAGGCGATCTTGAGCCTTGTATGGGTTTCTGTGTGTGGGGTAAAGGTGATATTGAGCCTTGTATGGGTTTCTGTGTGGAGTAAAGGTGATATTGAGCCGTGTATGGGTTTCTGTGTGTGGAGTAAAGGTGATATTGAGCCTTGTATGGGTTTCTGTGTGGGGTAAATGTGATATTGAGCCTTGTATGGGTTTCTGTGTGGGGTAAAGGTGATATTGAGCCTTGTATGGGTTTCTGTGTGGAGTAAAGGTGATATTGAGCCTTGTATGGGTTTCTGTGTGGAGTAAAGGTGATATTGAGCCTTGTATGGGTTTCTGTGTGGAGTAAAGGCGATCTTGAGCCTTGTATGGGTTTCTGTGTGGAGTAAAGGCGATCTTGAGCCTTGTATGGGTTTCTGTGTGGAGTAAAGGCGATCTTGAGCCTTGTATGGGTTTCTGTGTGGAGTAAAGGTGATATTGAGCCTTGTATGGGTTTCTGTGTGGAGTAAAGGTGATATTGAGCCTTGTATGGGTTTCTGTGTGGAGTAAAGGTGATATTGAGCCGTGTATGGGTTTCTGTGTGGAGTAAAGGTGATCTGGAGTTTTGTCGCCTTTAGTTGCACTGGTGACATGCTGGTAAAAACGGATTTCAGTTTCCCTGCCTTAAAATCACCGGCCACGAGAAGTGTGTGGATGTGTATTTTCTTGTTTGCTTGAAGCCCTATAGATGGGTTAGATATACAGTTACATTTAGCCTGCTTTCTAAAACCTAGTGTTTCCCTTCCCCTTTAACGCACTATAGATAGATTAGCTGACAATGTCACAAATGATGTGCCCACTTCCATGGGGCAGAAGTCAGTGTGTTGTTGTGATTCTGGATTGCCAGATTGCTAGCAAGAATGACAACAGGCCATGTGGGGAATCGTGAATCATTTCAGCTCGTTTCATCTGGTTCTAAGTACAATGTCTAGTTTTGAGGTGTTTTACTACTGATTTCATGTCAATGCTAATATGGCAAAAAATTTGCTAGCTTGCTAACCAACAACTGTAACGGTCTATTTCAAAGACAAAAAGTGCTAATTCAACACATTTATTCATGTTTTCAATGAACAATGGAGACAGAATATAGTTTACATGTTGTCAAGTCTAATCCAACCCGTCTGTTTTGCCACATAGTTGCGCATGTGTCGGATTTGTTGATAAACAACCAACCCGTCTATACAGCTCGTTGAGTGCCAGCATCTGTTTGTGATGGTAAATGGACAGGTACAAAAATATATATATAGCTGTAAACTCTCTTGGTAAATAGTATGGTCTGCAGCTTATCGTCAGGTATTATAGCAAGCAAAAACTTGAGACTTCCTTAACATTTAGAGATCATGCACCAGCTGCTCTTAACGAAGAAACACCCCTCCCCACTTAGTCTTACCCGAGGCTGCCGTCTGGTCGAGACAATGCACGAAGAAACACCCCTCCCCACTTAGTCTTACCCGAGGCTGCCGTCTGGTCGAGACAATGCACGAAGAAACACCCCTCCCCACTTAGTCTTACCCGAGGCTGCCGTCTGGTCGAGACAATGCACGAAGAAACACCCCTCCCCACTTAGTCTTACCCGAGGCTACCGTCTGGTCGAGACAATGCACGAAGAAAGACCCCTCCCCACTTAGTCTTACCCGAGGCTGCCGTCTGGTCGAGACAATGCACGAAGAAAGACCCCTCCCCACTTAGTCTTACCCGAGGCTGCCGTCTGGTCGAGACAATGCACGAAGAAACACCCCTCCCCACTTAGTCTTACCCGAGGCTACCGTCTGGTCGAGACAATGCACGAAGAAACACCCCTCCCCACTTAGTCTTACCCGAGGCTGCCGTCTGGTCGAGACAATGCACGAAGAAACACCCCTCCCCACTTAGTCTTACCCGAGGCTGCCGTCTGGTCGAGACAATGCATGAAGAAACGGGTATATATTATCCATGTCCTTGTTCAGCCAAGACTACGAGAATCACAGAATATTACAGTTCTTCAGGTCCCGTTGATAGGATAGTCTTCATCACTTTTTTTTTCTTCCAGTCTGCACTTTCGCTAACAGAACAGAGGGCAATGGTGGTCTATTCGTTCGCCGACTTAATCTTGTTAGGAGGTCAACCTCACCTGCCTCTTTTTTTGCCGCCGCTTCCTCTTTGAGTCCTGGGGATTAGGGCATGGTCCGGAGTAAGCAGAATGTCCAGCGCTGCCCACTCGTTGAAGTAGAAATCTTAGAGGTTCGTGATCGCTGTTCTGATGTCCAGAAGACTTTTTCGGTCATAGGAAGTGATGGCGGAGACGTTTTCAAGATGTATAACTTTCAAAATACAGAAATACAGCCGGTATGGTGGAGTTGGCATCATATAATGCAAAAGGCATCATACCGGCTGTATTTCTGTATTTTGAAGGTTATATGTATTTGAAACTTGATTGCTGACATGCAAAACATTTTGGGATTATATCAACAATGGACTAATGAAACAAATACCAAAAGATAGTGTTTGGCTGGAGTTTTCCTTTAAGATGAGCATTAAAGAAACACACACAATAGTTGAATTTATCAGGAGTCCGTAAAACAGCAGCTACAGTGAGCACCATGATTCATTGGACAGTGACCATTTTTTGTTATTTTGGTTCTGTACTCTAGCACTTTGAGTTTGAAAGGATACAATGACAATGAGGGTGAAGTGAAGACTGTCAGCTTTAATTTAAGGGTATTTTCATCAGTATTGGATGAACCGTTTAGAGATGACAGCACCTTTTGTACATGGTCCCCCCATTTTAAGGTACTAGAAGTATTTGTTGAATTGGCTTTACAGATGTGTGTCGTTAGGCAGGTGTATTCATTTGTGTCGTTAGTGAATGCAGGAGAGGTGTTGATTAATGTATTGATTCTAGACTTTGCTATTGCCTTTGGAGGTTGTTGTTGGGGTGTGACAACATGAGGAAGACGGCACTGTCGATGCAAATGAAGCTGGCCGTCATAAGGCTCAGAAATGAAAATCAATCAATCAGTAACATTGCAAAAACCCTGGGCATGCCCAAGTCAACAGTTTGGTTCATCATTAACAAGACAAAAACCCTGGGCATGCCCAAGTCAACAGTTTGGTTCATCATTAACAAGACAAAAACCCTGGGCATGCCCAAGTCAACACGTTGGTTCATCATTAACAAGACAAAAACCCTGGGCATGCCCAAGTCAACACGTTGGTTCATCATTAACAAGACAAAAACCCTGGGCATGCCCAAGTCAACAGTTTGGTTCATCATTAACAAGACAAAAACAACCAGTGAACTCAATTATGTCAAAAGACCCAGTAGACTGAGGAAGACCACTGTAGTGGATGACTGGAGAATACTCTCTATGGTGAAGAAAACCCCCCTGACAACAGACCAACAGATAAAAAACACTCTCCTGGATGCAGGTGTAGATGTCAAAGTCTACCATACGTAGAAGTCTACACCAGCAGGACTACAGAGGGTACACTACAAGATGCAAACCACTGATAAGCCTGAAGAACAGAAAGGCGAGATTACAGTTTGCTAAAAAAGCACCTAAAAGAGCCCCAAGAGTTCTGGAAACAAGTATTGTGGACAGATGAGACAAAGATTAACATGTACCAGAGTGGTGGAAAGTGTGGAGAAAAAAAGACATGCCCATGATCCAAAGCATACCACCTCATCTGTGAAACATGGTGGAGGGGGTGTTATGGCTTGGGCCTGTATGGCTGCCAGTGGAACAGGCTCACTTGTCTTCATTGATGATGTGACTGCAGACAGAAGTAGAACAATGAATTCTGAAGTATACAGAATTATGTTATCTGCTCAGATAAAACCAAATGCCTCAACTCATTGGACGGCACTTCATCATGCAACAAGACAATGACCCTAAACATACTGCTAGAGCAACGAAGGGGTTTTTGATGGCCAAAAAGTGGAAAATCCTTGACTGGCCGAGTCAATCACCGGATCTGAATCCAATTGAACATGCATTTTACATGCTGAAGAGGAGACTGAAGGCAATAAGTCCCCGAAACGAGCAGGAACTGAAGATGGCTGCAGTACAGGCCTGGCCGAGCATCACCAGGGAAGATACCCAGCGTCTGGTGATGTCGACGCATCGCAGACTTCAAGCAGTCATTGCATGCAAAGGATATGCGCCCAAACATTAACAATGATTACTTTATTCTACATTATGTTAAACTGTCCAATGTTGTTTGATGCCCGAAAATGGGGGGTGGACTATATACAAAAGCTCCTAACTTCTAAACGGTTCATCTGATATGTATGAAAATACCCTCAAATTAAAGCTGACAGTCTGCACTTCAACCTCATTGTATCCTTTCAAACTCAGTGCTAGAGTACAGAACCAAAATAACAAAAAAATGGTCACTGTATATGGATTTTATTGTCTCGTATCGCTCAGTTCTAGTACAATGAACATGGAGTTCTCAGCAACAATAAGGCCTGTTCCTCACTCTTTCTCTCACTCCCTCTCTCACTCCCTCTCTCACTCCCTCTCTCACTCCCTCTCTCACTCCCTCTCACTCCCTCTCTCACTCCCTCTCTCACTCCCTCTCACACTCCCTCTCTCTCACTCCCTCTCTCCCTCTCTCTCTCCCTCCCTCCCTCCCTCTCTCCCTCCCTCTCTCACTCCCTCTCTCACTCCCTCTCTCACTCCCTCTCTCACCCCCTCTCTCACTCCCTCTCTCACCCCCTCTCTCACCCCCTCTCTCACCCCCTCTCTCACCCCCTCTCTCACTCTCTCTCTCACCCCCTCTCTCACTCCCTCTCTCACTCCCTCTCTCTCTCTCACTCCCTCTCTCTCTCTCACTCCCTCTCTCTCTCTCACTCCCTCTCTCACTCCCTCCCTCTCTCACTCCCTCCCTCTCTCACTCCCTCTCTCACTCCCTCCCTCCCTCTCTCACTCCCTCCCTCTCTCACTCCCTCCCTCTCTCACTCCCTCCCTCTCTCACTCCCTCCCTCTCTCACTCCCTCCCTCTCTCTCTCCCTCCCTCTCTCACTCCCTCCCTCTCTCTCTCCCTCCCTCTCTCACTCCCTCTCTCACTCTCTCTCTCTCTCTCTCTCTCTCTCTCTCTCACTCCCTCTCTCTCACTCCCTCTCTCTCTCTCCCTCTCTCTCACTCCCTCTCTCTCTCACTCCCTCTCTCTCTCACTCCCTCTCTCTCTCACTCCCTCTCTCTCTCACTCCCTCCCTCTCTCACTCCCTCCCTCTCTCACTCCCTCCCTCTCTCTCTCCCTCCCTCTCTCACTCCCTCCCTCTCTCACTCCCTCCCTCTCTCACTCCCTCCCTCTCTCCCTCCCTGCCTCCCTCTCTCCCTACCTCCCTCTCTCACTCCCTCTCTCTCACTCCCTCTCTCTCACTCCCTCTCTCTCACTCCCTCTCTCACTCCCTCTCTCACTCCCTCTCTCACTCCCTCCCTCTCTCACTCCCTCCCTCCCTCCAGGTCATCCAGTTTGCGTTGAGAGATTATATCCAGTACTGGTATTACACTCTGAGTGAGGATGATTCTTTTCTGCTGGAAATCAGACAGACGGTCCAGAACGCTCTGGTACAGTTCTCTACACGGTAATATTCTATTACAACTACATTACTGCATTATAACTAGTCTATTACTGCATTATAACTAGTCTATTACTGCATTATAACTAGTCTATTACTGCATTATAACTAGTCTATTACTGCATTATAACTAGTCTATTACTGCATTATAACTAGTCTATTACTGCATTATAACTAGTCTATTACTGCATTATAACTAGTCTATTACTGCATTATAACTAGTCTATTACTGCATTATAACTAGTCTATTACTGCATTATAACTAGTCTATTACTGCATTAACTAGTCTATTACTGCATTAACTAGTCTATTGCTATTCTAACTAGTCTATTGCTATTCTAACTAGTCTATTGCTATTCTAACTAGTCTATTGCTATTCTAACTAGTCTATTGCTATTCTAACTAGTCTATTACTGCATTAAAGCTAGTCTATTGCTGTTCTAAGTAGTCTATTTCTTTAACTAGGCTATTACAGCTTTATGTAGTCTATCACTACTCTACTGCATTATAAGTATATTACTCAATTACGGCTAACTACTATTACTGCGCCGGCAGTGTAGCCTAGTGGTTAGAGCGTTGGACTAGTAACCGAAAGGTTGCAAGTTCGAATCCCCGAGCTGACAAGGTACAAATCTGTCGTTCTGCCCCTGAACAGGTAGCTAACCCACTGTTCCTAGGCCGTCATTGAAAATAAGAATTTGTTCTTAACTGACTTGCTTAGTTAAATAAAGGTAAAAAAAATATATAAATAAAAAACTAGTCTATTACTACTCTACTGCATTATAAGTAGTCTACTACTCAATTACAGCTTTAACTAGTCTATTACTACTCTAACTAGTTGTACTACTCTATAACTAGTCTATTACTGCTTTATAAGTAGTCTATTACTACTCTACTGCATAAGTAGTCTAATACTCAATTACTACTTTATAACTAGTCTATTACTGCTTTATAACTAGTCTATTACTGCTCAATTAATGCTTTAACTAGTCTACTGTTTTATATAGTCTATTACTACTCTACTGCATTATAACTAGTCTACTACTCAATTACGGCATCATAACTAGCCTACTACTGTGTTACCACACTGTTATACAGGTCTAAAGATGTGGACTGGCAGCCTTATTTGACCACCAGACTGGTGGATGACTTTGCTACTCACCTTCGAGTCTTCAGAAAGGCCCAAGACAGACTGGAGGACAGTAAACAGAGTAAGGGCACACACACACACACTCACACTCGCTTTCTCTCTGACATGATGATGATTATTACGAAGATGTTGTGGATGATTATGAATATGGTGATGTTTATGATTGTGGTGATGAGGATGATGATGATGTGGTGGTGGTGTGTTTCTAGGGGACTTGTCGGAGGAGATGATGGAGTCATTCTTTGAGGCGGAGGTGGAGATGGAGAGGAACATCTGTAGAGACGTGGTCTGCACCTCCCTGAAGGATGAAGAAGGTACACACACCCGAAAGAACGAGGGAGGTTCACACGTTGCACCTCGTCAAGGCCTTTGGAACTCCTTTGAGCCTCCTGCCTGTGTTTAAATAGAAAGAAAAAGTTGAACACGATATATGCTCCA
>NW_024061008.1:482335-534325 GCF_016432855.1 Salvelinus namaycush
CTGGAATCACAAGATGCCTGTCTTTCAATTGCTGTACACTATGTATTTTTCAGAAATGTTTTATGATGAGTATTTAGTTATTTGGCGTTGGTGTCTGTAATTTTTCTGTCTGCTTTCGGTGCAATTTCTGACTGTAGCTGCAATGTAAACTATGATTTATACCTGAAATATGCACATTTTTCTAACAAAACATATGCTATACAATAAATATGTTATCAGACTGTCATCTGATGAAGTTGTTTCTTGGTTAGTGGCTATTTATATCTTTATTTGGTCGAATTTGTGATAGCTACTGATGGAGTAAAAAGCTGATGGAGTAAGAAAAGTGGTGTCTTTTGCTAACGTGGTTAGCTAATAGATTTACATATTGTGTCTTCCCTGTAAAACATTTTAAAAATCGGACATGTTGGCTTGATTCACAAGATGTGTACCTTTCATATGCTGTATTGGACTTGTTAATGTGTGAAAGTTAAATATTTAAAAAAATATATCTTTTGAATTTCGCGCCCTGCACTTTGAGCTGGCTGTTGTCATAAGTGTACCGACGTCGGGCTTGCACGCCAAACAGGTTAAGGAATGGCGAGGGAGGGCCTTGTATACATTTCATTGGGTAGAATAAAAGTGGTCTAGGGTTTTGGCGCCCCTAGTGCAGCAGGAGCCATGTTGGTTGAAGTGAGAGAACGGTTATAAGCCTTACCGCGTCAGTCTCCGCCCACCAGAAATGATTCCTCTGGGTGTGTGGTTTCTTATTTGTTTATGGACCCATGCAGTTCTGATGGTGATGTCATGTGATTGTGTCCATGTTCCAGGAGATTCTGATGGTGATGTCATGTGATTGTGTCCATGTTCCAGGAGATTCTGATGGTGATGTCATGTGATTGTGTCCATGTTCCAGGAGATTCTGATGGTGATGTCATGTGATTGTGTCCATGTTCCAGGAGATTCTGATGGTGATGTCATGTGATTGTGTCCATGTTCCAGGAGATTCTGATGGTGATGTCATGTGATTGTGTCCATGTTCCAGGAGATTCTGATGGTGATGTCATGTGATTGTGTCCATGTTCCAGGAGATTCTGATGGTGATGTCATGTGATTGTGTCCATGTTCCAGGAGATTCTGGCGCGAGGTGTTCTCCTTCCCCTGGTCAACCAGCTGAGTGATCCTGATTACATCAACCAGTTTGTTATCTGGATGGTCAGTATCAGTAATAAAACCAGGACCAAAAAATATCAAGATTTGTGGGATTTTCACAAGATTTTATCCATAGAATGGTCCTTTGGAGAAAGGATTCTTGATGTACATTTGTATCTAAAGGACTTATTGCGAAATAATTAATCAAAATTGCCATATTTATGACATTGTTGCCTTACCAAGGCCTTCTTTTTAGACTCCATAATATTTCATCTTTATGCACCTTCACCTTTCAAGACCATGACTTTAAATTGTACTGTGTTCAACAATTTATTGAAAAATGTGGCAAATAAAAAATATTGTTTTCAATATTCATGTTTATATTTTTCAATATTCATCAATTAATATAAGAAAATTGTTATTGTAATCACAGTACTACTCGTATTACAGAGCAAGCTGTAAAGCTTCATATTATTCTTTTGAAGAAATGTTAGTTTTGTGGCCACAGTGTCATAAATATGCCAATTTATATCAATTATGCTTTTGGATAAAATGTCAAATATATTTCCACAATCATTCCTCTGAAGGACCACTCTATGGATGAAATATATTTAAACCAAAAAAAAGATGTATCAATATAAACTGGTTATCAACCTGTTGTGGGTGGTTGTTAGATCAATAACTGTTATCAATACACCTATTGAGAAACCTGTCTGTGTAGATCCGGGACTCTGGCTGCAACTACGAGGCTTTTATGAACATCTTGAAGCTGACAGACAGAGTGTCTGAACTGGAGGCTGTTAAAGACAAGGCCCTGGAGGAACTACAGTACCTACGATCACTGGACACCGCAGGAGACGGTACACACACGCACACACACACACACACACACAGAGTGACATGCATGACCCCACACTTAACAAAGTATACATAAAATCCTGAAAATCTAAAATATTCATATTTTTTCGCTTAACTCTCCTCTCCATATCCCACTCTCCCTATCCTCCTCCTTCCTCCCTCTCGTTCTACCTCTCCATTTCTCTCTCTACCTCTCCATTTCTCTCTCTCTCTCTCTCTCTCTCTCTCTCTCTCTCTCTCTCTCTCTCTCTCGCTCTCGCTCTCGCTCTCGCTCTCGCTCTCGCTCTCGCTCTCTCTCAGATATCAATGTAATAAAGAACCAGATTAACAGTCTGATGTTTGTGAAGAAGGTCTGTGAGACCAGGATACAGAGGCTACAGTCTGGGAAGGTAAAACATAGGAGTGAAAACGAGTCAACCGTAACACGTACTAAACCCCCTCTGGTACTCTCTCAATTTCACTTGTTCTCACCTTTTCTCTCTCTGTCTGTTTCCATCTGTGTACTGTAGGAGGTGGATGCTCTGAAACTAGCGGCAAACTTGGGCAAGCTGTGTATCATACCACTGGAACACATTCTGGTACACAACATTGCTCTGCAGTTCTTTATGGGTTAGTACCACACACCACACTGTCTCTGTCCTGACATGCAAGCAAGCAAAGTTATTTTGCCTGACAAGATGGCTTCAAAGTAACAACCCACACCTGACCTCTAACCTTTGACCTCTACCCTCTCCTACATGCTGGCGGCTGGGGCCCAGGCAGAGCTGTTCTTCTGGCTGACAGTGGAGGGCTACCGAGTAACAGCTGAGCCTGACCTCTAACCTTTGACCTCTACCCTCTCCTATATGTGGTGGCTGGGGCCCAGGCAGAGCTGTTCTTCTGGCTGACAGTGGAGGGCTACTGAGTAACAGCTGAGCCTGACCTCTAACCTTTGACCTCTCCTATAGACTACATGCTGGTGGCTGGAGCCCAGGCAGAGCTGTTCTTCTGGCTGACAGTGGAGGGCTACCGAGTAACAGCCCAGCAACAACTTGAGGTGATGGAGGGATGGCAGAAGGATGGAAAGAAGGGAGGAGACACTAAAGGACTGCTGAAGGCTGCAGCACTCGGGGTGTATGAACAGTACTTATCTGATAAGGTAACACACACAGTCTCACACACACACACACAGTCTCACTCACACACACACACACACAGTTTCACACACACACACAGTTTCACGACACACACCTTTACTTAAAAGGATATTTCGCAATTTTAGCAATGAGGCCGTTGGTGCAATAGTCCGTATTAGATAGAACGTTGCGTCCCTGACCGCCTTTGGGGAAAACAACATGTGGTTACCCCATTAGCTCACAACAACAACAACTACTTGTTTTAGTCAAATTACAAAACTACATTTAAGAAACGTACAACATGTCTAAAGATGGCTTTTCAACATTGCCCGCTCCCTAGAGTTCTCACTACTTATAAAAACCTTATTGTAGGGCTTCCCTCATGCCCCTTTTCATGCTGGTGTTAACAGCAGAGTGAGTGCTAGCTAGCTACCGACCAGAACATTAAGCTAGCCAAGACCAACAACCCAAACAAACAGACTATTCAGCTACAAGTAATGAGGAGTTACAAAGGCCCTGTACTAAACAAGTTAAAAGTCTTACCTGTGATGAAATGTTTTCCACACACATAGCGACATGTAGTCTACATGGATACCGGGTTCCCCACATTTCCCACTCTACGTCGCTGAGTAGCTTGAAGCCACAGGGCTCTTTTCGCAGGCTCTATTTCCCTACGTGGGAGCATTGCAAACCGTAGTATGGGATTTTTGACCTGGTACATTGAACAACACAGCTTCTTTTCAGCATGTTTTATTTCTGTATATCAAAGAATCACCTGCGAAGTTTCCTCTTTTACATTGGGGGTTAATAGGAAAGATTGTCGTTTTTTTTGTGGCCGTGGTCGAGGGAATTCCTTATTATTATGTGAATACCAACTGAGATTATGGCTGGAAGTCGATGGGATACCCATAGACTTCCAGCCATTGAGCTAATTTCTTTCAAAATGCACACAGAGACATAAAAATGGTATCCATGAGTTCATCTGACTCTGGGGAAGTAAAGGGACTCATTGGCAAAATCCTGAAGTATCACTTAAACACACAAATGTTCTCTCAATTGTATAATCTCTCTCCCTCTCTCTCCAGGCGTCCCCCAGGGTGCAGGTAGACGAGGCGTCTGTTCTCAAACTGGGAGAGAAGCTACAGAAGGACAGTGACCCCACGCCAGAGATATTTGACGACATCCAGAGAAAGGTGGGTTTGTGTTTGAATGATCTATTTTTATCAGACTATCAACAGTAACAGCTACTGTAACCAGCATCTCTGAGATATTGGAGACCTTTCTACTTAATGTTTCATTGTCAATACAAATAAAGTATTCACGTGTTCTGACGTGTGTATGTGCCCGTGTGTGTATGTGCCCGTGTGTGTGTGTGTGCCCGTGTGTGTGTGTGTGCCCGTGTGTGTGTGTGTGTGCCCGTGTGTGTGTGTGTGTGCCCGTGTGTGTGTGTGTGTGCCCGTGTGTGTGTGTGTGTGCCCGTGTGTGTGTGTGTGTGCCCGTGTGTGTGTGTGTGTGTGTGTGCCCGTGTGTGTGTGTGTGTGCCCGTGTGTGTGTGTGTGTGCCCGTGTGTGTGTTGCAGGTGTATGACATGATGCTTCGTGATGAGAGGTACTACCCGTCGTTCAGACAGAGTCCCCTCTACATCAGGATGTTAGCTGAACTGGACATGCTCAAAGAACCCTCTTATAGAGGATCAGATGACGGAGATGGAGGTAAGTACAGCTTCTGTCTCTGTCTACGCTGTTAGCATAGCTTAACCCTGGGGTGTTACAATCAATTCCTGGAGGGCCGAGTGTCTGTGGGTTTTCACTTCTCCCTTGTACTTGAATAATCAATTAAGGTCATTGATCAGTTAGGAGCTTCCCTTACCTGGTTGCCTAGGTCTTAATTGGACAAAAATATTTAAAAAATGAACACAGCCCCCCAGAAATTGAGTTTGACACCATTCTCCATGACTGTGAAGAGTAAATGTTGTCCTATTTCAATTCAAGGGGCTTTATTTACATGGGAAACATATGTTTACATTGCCAAAGCAAGTGAAATAGATAATAAACAGAAGTGAAAAAAACAATAAAAAATGAACAGTAAACATTACACTCACAGAAGTCACAAAAGAATAAAGACATTTCAAATGTCATATTATGTCTATATACTGTCGTGGAAATTCTACACATGAAACACTCGAAGTCAATCTTAAATTAATCATTCTTTATTATCAGCTCGCTTGAGAGGTTCTAACCAACTCAATGCACCAAGTACATCAGGAGCTCTACCGGGGCAGTCCCGTTAGATATCTTATATACTGGTTACAGACACATTACGTAGTCATGGTTCATAGGGTTGGTTCCGGCATGTGTCTGGCACCGTCTCCTGTCTTAACTTATAGAACATATTCTGGGCGTTCTTGCAGATGGTCCTATGGAGGATTTAATGCCCCCCCCCATATCTTTACCAAGCACAGGCAGGAACCAAGGATTATTTATGATACTAAGACAAGATGAACATTTTCAAGGCTGTCTCTTCACAAGATAATATTTTCCACCGCAATACAGTGTTGTAACGATGTGCAACTAGTTCAAGTAAAAAAGGGAAAATAAATAAACATAAATATGGGTTGTATTTACAGTGGTATTTGTTCTTCACTGGTTGCCCTTTTCTTGTGGCATCAGGTCACAAATCTTGCTGCTGTGCTTGCAAACTGTGGAATTTCACACAATAGATATAGGAGTTTATCAAAATTGTGTTTGTTTTTGAATCTTTGTGTGTGTGTAATCTGAGGGAAATGTGTGTCTCTATGGTCATACATTGGGCAGGAGGTTAGGAAGTGCAGCTCAGTTTCCACCTCATTTTGTGGGCGGTGTGTACATAGCCTGTCTTCTCTTGAGAGCCATGTCTGCCTACGGCGGCCTTTCTCAATAGCAAGGCTATGCTCACTGAGTCTGTACATATTCAAAGCTTTCCTTAAGTTTGGGTCAGTCACAGTGGTCAGGTATTCTGTACTCTCAGTTTAGGCCCAAATATAATTCTAGTTTGCTATCTTTTTTTGTAAATTCTTTCCAATGTGTCAAGTAATTATCTTTTTGTTGTCTCATGATTTGGTTGGGTCTAATTGTGTTGCTGTCCTGGGGCTCTGTGGGGTGTGTTTGTGTTTGTGAACAGAGCCCCAGGTCCAGCTTGCTTAGGGGGCTCTTCTCCAGGTTCATCACTCTGTAGGTGATGGAAGGTTTTGGAATCACTTCCTTTTAGGTGGTAGAATTTAACAGCTCTTTTCTGGATTTTGATCATTAGCGGGTATTGCCCTAATTCTGCTCTGCATGCATTATTTGGTGTTTTACGTTGTACACAGAAGATATTTTTGCAGAATTCTACATAGTCTCTCAATTTGGTGTTTGTCCCATTTTGTGAATTCTTGTTTGGTATCTTTAACTCTGCTTTCTTTTTTCTCCCTCTCTTCCTCTTCAGAATCGTTCAACGGTTCTCCAACAGGAAGCATTAATCTGGTAAGTCCTCGTCAGCCCCTGAGACACCAGTTGTCATTCACTACAGATAGTCATAGTGCTGTTTCAACAGGTTTTACTGGTATACAGCTGATGTTAACTACCCTGCTGTTGAGGTGTTAACATTTAACACCAGTTAAGAAATGGATGACTTTTACTGCAGAGGTCACAGTAGCAGGCAGTATCGCTGCACTTGATTGGCTGTTAGTACAGGGATTAACAGTATCACAGGTGTTGATTGGATGTTAGTCCAAAGATTGGCAGTATCTCTGGTTCTGACTGGTTGTTTCTCTCTCCTCTGTTTACAGTCTCTGGATGACCTGTCGAACTCCTGCCATGATGACAATATACAGCTACACGCCTTCATCTCTGATACAGGTGGACGCACACACACACACACACACACACACACACACACACACACACACACACACACATGATATAGTCTCCAGTCAGATGAGTGTATTGTCTGTGGTGTAGTGCAATTTATTGTAAACTAGTGTGTTACTGAAAGTAAACCAGCTATCCATGTCCTCTCACTTGCATGTGTGACTACTGGCCACTAATGTCGTTTCATTCAGAGATGTGTGTGTACGACTGTAGTAGCCTTAAAACCGTTCCCCTGTCAAAATGCCATGCCGCTGTAAGGAGCCTGGAGGTGGCTTTGTCTACTTACACTACATGAGGACAGTCAGTGAGTTCTGTTATCAATATTCAACAGTATCAGGGATGAGAAAATGTCCAGCATGTTTTGAAATTTGATTAATTGATTTGATTGATTGGGCTGGGCAGGGGAGGCAATTGTTTAGATTTTACAGCGATGTGACAGTTAAAAAAAATTTAGGGCCAGAACTGTTGTCAGCCTTTTGACCTACTAACACCTCCCCCTGACTAGCCCCCTCCTCCCCTCTGCATCGCCCTTCCACATCTGACTTCATGTCCTCACGTTAACCATCAGCTTGTATCGCTTAGCTCACCATCTCATGTTGCTGTTACTTTTCTTTTCACACAATCACTATTCCATCACCTTCACCATATCACTATTCCATCACCTTCACCATGTCAGTGTTCCATCACCATGTCAGTGTTCCATCACCATGTCAGTGTTCCATCACCATGTCAGTGTTCCATCACCATGTCAGTGTTCCATCACCATGTCAGTGTTCCATCACCATGTCAGTGTTCCATCACCATGTCAGTGTTCCATCACCATGTCAGTGTTCCTTCACCATGTCAGTGTTGTCAGTGTTCCATCACCATGTCAGTGTTCCATCACCATGTCAGTGTTCCTTCACCATGTCAGTGTTCCTTCACCATGTCAGTGTTCCTTCACCATGTCAGTGTTCCTTCACCATGTCAGTGTTCCATCACCATGTCAGTGTTCCATCACCATGTCAGTGTTCCATCACCATGTCAGTGTTCCATCACCATGTCAGTGTTCCATCACCATGTCAGTGTTCCATCACCATGTCAGTGTTCCATCACCATGTCAGTGTTCCATCACCATGTCAGTGCTCCATCACCATGTCAGTGTTCCATCACCATGTCAGTGTTCCATCACCATGTCAGTGTTCCATCACCTTTACCATGTCTTTATGCCATCACCTTTACCATGTCTTTATGCCATCACCTTTACCATGTCTTTATGCCACCACCTTTACCATGTCTTTATGCCACCACCTTTACCATGTCTTTATGCCACCACCTTTACCATGTCTTTATGCCACCACCTTTACCATGTCTTTATGCCACCACCTTTACCATGTCTTTATGCCACCACCTTTACCATGTCTTTATGCCACCACCTTTACCATGTCTTTATGCCACCACCTTTACCATGTCTTTATGCCATCACCTTTACCATGTCTTTATGCCATCTTTGTTGTTCATTGTTTTTCCTTCCTCTGTCTCACTACCCACGGCACCCTCTGTCTCACTGCCCACGGCACCCTCTGTCTCACTGCCCACGGCACCCTCTGTCTCACTGCCCACGGCACCCTCTGTCTCACTGCCCACGGCACTCTCTGTCTCACTGCCCACGGCACCCTCTGTCTCACTACCCACGGCACCCTCTGTCTGCATATGCCCCATCCTATGTACTATCACCCCTCCCTCCCTCTCCCCCATCTCTTCACCCTTCCTGGGCTCTGTATCAGTATCTGATGCCTGTCTCCCTGGGGCTGGGTTGGGGCTGCTGGGTGCTACAGGGGTGTGTAACGACCACGGCAAGACCTACGCCCTCTACGCCATCACTGTGTTGCGCCGTAACCACGACGGCAGCGAAGACTCCTGGAAGACCTACCGACGCTACTCTGACTTCCACGACTTCCACATGAGGATCACGGAGCAGGTCAAGGTAAATATGAGTGTGTTGGTGTGTGTGTGTGCCTATAGAAAAGGGCTTCTGACTACTAAGGTGTGTACATAGATATGGAAAGATGGCATGGCTATGGCACCTTCTGTGCCAGCATGGGCAGCGCCATTGAGGGCGATCTCCATTTTAAAGTAGTCAATTTATTCTTCTGATTTTATAAGTTCAGTTTGTAAACTGAAAAGGTGGCTACTGCCACCTGCTGTGCTGGAGGGTGTATAGTCTGAACCGGTATAAAGCCAAAGCTGGGGATATACTGCCACCTACTGTGCTGGAGGGTGTATAGTCTGAACCAGTATAAAGCCAAAGCTGGGGATATACTGCCACCTGCAATAATGAAATGTTTGCTCACAAGTACAACTCATTGACTGATCCCTCCTGATGACCTGGATGGAATTATGTGAACCTTCCTTAACCTATAGGAAGTCCCACCCAGTTGACTACTTCCAAAATGGTGGAATCCTCAATGGCGCTGCCCCATGCTAAAACAGACTTTTGTCCAAATGCGGCCTCCATCGATCCTCTATGGGTGTGTTGTACCTCCATTTCGGGAACCTGGGTGTGTTGTGTTCCAGTTTGAGAATTTGACGTCGATCCTGAAGCTGCCGGGGAAGAAGACATTTAACAACATGGACAGAGACTTCCTGGAGAGGAGGAAAAAAGACCTGAACTCGTACCTACAGGTAAGAGTGTGTTGAAGGAGTGTGTCATGCCTTAAGTACACCCGTTTACTTGGCTATAACCATTCCTCTGTTGTCTGCGTGATAGCTGCTGCTGAATCCAGAGATGGTGAAGGCCTGTCCTACTCTGGTTCACTACGTCTACGACTTCCTGGAGAATAAACAGTACAGCAAGGGGAAGGGAGATTTCGCACGCAAGGTTCATACACACACCCACACACACAGACACACACACACACACGCACAGAGAGAGAGACACACACACAGACACCCACACAGAGACACACAGACACACACACACACACAGAGACAAACACACACACACACACACACACACACACACACACACACACACACACACACAGAGAGACAGACACACACACACACACACACAGAGAGACACACAGACACACACAGAGAGACAGACACTCACCTTGCCCAACTGCAGATAGTCCAGTTGCTTATCTACGGTATCTCACTACACAAACTCACCTGTCTAGTGTGTGTGTCCTCAGATGGATACGTTTGTGAACCCACTGCGTAGCTCGATGCGTAACGTGTCCAACGCTGTGAAGGGCCTGCCAGACAGTCTGGCTGGAGGGATGAACAAGGCTGCTGACAACATGGGACGCATGTCTGAGAAACTGGGACAGGACATCAAACAGTCCGTGTTCAAGGTAAGGACATTAAAACATTTAGGCCTATAGACTAGGCTACATGAGGTGTGGTACTAACCTTATTAAAACATTTAGGCCTATAGACTAGGCTACATGAGGTGTGATACTAACCTTATTAAAACATTTAGGCCTATAGACTAGGCTACATGAGGTGTGATACTAACCTTATTAAAACATTTAGGCCTATAGACTAGGCTACATGAGGTGTGATACTAACCTTATTAAAACATATAGGCCTATAGACTAGGCTACATGAGGTGTGATACTAACCTTATTAAAACATATAGGCCTATAGACTAGGCTACATGAGGTGTGGTACTAACCTTATTAAAACATTTATGCCTATAGACTAGGCTACATGAGGTGTGATACTAACCTTATTAAAACATATAGGCCTATAGACTAGGCTACATGAGGTGTGGTACAAACCTTATTAAAACATTTAGGCCTATAGACTAGGCTACATGAGGTGTGATAGTAACCTTATTAAAACATTTAGGCCTATAGACTAGGCTACATGAGGTGTGATAGTAACCTTATTAAAACATTTAGGCCTATAGACTAGGCTACATGAGGTGTGGTACTAACCTTATTAAAACATTTAGGCCTATAGACTAGGCTACATGAGGTGTGATAGTAACCTTATTAAAACATTTAGGCCTATAGACTAGGCTACATGAGGTGTGATACTAACCTTATTAAAACATTTAGGCCTATAGACTAGGCTACATGAGGTGTGATACTAACCTTATTAAAACATTTAGGCCTATAGACTAGGCTACATGAGGTGTGATACTAACCTTATTAAAACATATAGGCCTATAGACTAGGCTACATGAGGTGTGCCACTATGATCTGAAAAAGTCAAGAGAAAAAAGGCATTGTTTCTTGCCTTAAGCTGGGCATCATTCACTAGTGATAATGCACCCATTCACTAGTGATAATGCACCCATTCACTAGTGATAATGCACCCATTCACTAGTGACAATGCACCCATTCACTAGCGACAATGCACCCATTCACTAGCGATAATGCATCATTGGCTGACGATAATGCAGCATTGGCTGACGATAATGCAGCATTGGCTGGCGATAATGCAGCATTGGCTGGTGATAGTGCATCATTGGCTAGTGATAGTGCATCATTGGCTGACGATAATGCAGCATCGACCGGCGATAATGCAGCATCTGCCGGTGATAATGCAGCATCTGCCGGTGATAATGCAGCATCGGTCGGTGATAATGCGTCATCGGCTGGTGATAATGCATCATTGGCTTGTGATAATGCATCGTTCGCGAGTGGTAGATAATGCGTAATTCGCTAGTGATAGACAATGCGTAATTCGCTACAGATGGGCAACTCGCCAGCAATGGGCAACGCGCCACTCGCCAGCGATGGACTAATATTGTCACCCATCACACTATTCTTGATTTAATATTGTCTTTACATATACTAAATAATATATATGTGTGACATTTGCTGTGGTTCATTTTCATGCCAGTCAGGTAGGCTAAACTCCTGTTGTAAATATGAGCAATGTGCTTAATATTAGGAAAGTTGATAAATATAAATAGTAGGCCTAGCCTATAGAAAGCTGCATAGCCTATAGAAATGTTGCGCAACATGAGCTCATGGGCTCTCATGAAGTGTTTGATTAGATTTCCCATTCCATTTGCATTGATGTCAGAGTGATTATAGGGACAATAGAGTGCTGAGTACCAGGCAGTTAACAAGTTCAGTAGACTACAAATGACCATCAGCAGCATCAGAGCTCAGAGAAGCCTAGTTACCGTGACTAAACGGTCACGTGACATTTGACTGCCTTCATGACTCGTGACCGCCGGTGTGGCGGTAATACGGTCACCGTAACAACCCTAGTGTGGACCATGTTAATTCCTGAGCGATGTGGACACAGAGGAACTTGAAGCTCCCAACCCACCCCGCTACAGCCCCGTTGATGGGGGGGGGTTCTTTCTGCAACAGCCCCAACTTCAACCATACTGACTATACTCTAACACTCCAACCATACTCTAACAATACTCTGACCATAATTTAACCATACTCTGCCCATAATTTAACCATACTCTAACAATACTCTGCCCATAATTTAACCATACTCTAACAATACTCTGCCTATAATTTAACCATACTCTAACAATACTCTGGCTATAATTTAACCATACTCTAACAATACTCTGACTATAATTTAACTCTGTAATGTCTGGTTTCCAGGTGCCTCCACTGCTCCCCAAGTCTGACTTTGACCCAGAGCACTGCCGAGTCTCGGCCCAGCTGGACGACAACGTGAGTACAACACCCCCCCCACACAGGGATCCACCAGCTTATGGGCCCTCTGCTCTGAAACATCTTAATAAGTGAAAGCATTATAGTGGTGTAATTGGTCACTTTGGCATCGTGTGTGTGTTCCAGGTAGATGATAACATCCCCCTGCGTGTGATGCTACTGTTGATGGATGAGGTGTTTGACCTGAAGGAGAGGAACCAGTGGCTTCGCAGGAACATCAAGAACCTTCTGCAGCAACTCATCAGAGCCACATACGGAGACACTATCAACAGGTACCACACACACACACACACACACATTCATCAGAGCCACATACGGAGACACTATCAACAGGTACCACACACACACACACACACACACACACACATTCATCAGAGCCACATACGGAGACACTATCAACAGGTACCACACACACACACACACACACACACACACACACACACATTCATCAGAGCCACATACGGAGACACTATCAACAGGTACCACACACACACACACACACACACACACATTCATCAGAGCCACATACGGAGACACTATCAACAGGTACCACACACACACACACACACACACACACACACACACACACACACTCATCAGAGCCACATACGGAGACACTATCAACAGGTACCACACACACACACACACACACACACACACACACTCATCAGCGCCACATACGGAGATCTGACTATTGTCTGCCTCTGGTCTCTGCAGGAAGATCGTGGATCATGTGGACTTCATGACAGCTCCAGAACAGGTGGCCGACTACGTCAAGAAGTTCCGGTAACAAACACACACACACACACACCATCAGATCGCTGCGTGTGATTGGTTAGAAAGCCCATCAGTAACTCTGTGGTCCCGCAACTGTGCAGGGATTCGTACTGGCCCAACGGAATCCTGGCCGAGTCTCCACCCCGCAGGGACAAGAACATCCGCATGAGGACGAGGGTCGCGGCCAAGACCAACCTATTGGGAATCATGCCAGGTAACTAATACACACACACACACACACACACACACAGAGTAAACACACACACACACACACAGAGTAAACACACACAGACTGAACAAACTTGTTCAGTATTAATCAGCCATTTGTCCTCCTCTTCCAGATGAGATGAAGCACATCATCGGGGCGGATACGACTCGAAAGGGAATCCTGCGTGTGTTTGACATGTTCCAACACGGACCAATGAATCGTCGGCTGGTCTACGTGCTGCTAGAAGGGTTCCTGGAGACCATGTTCCCTCACTACAAGTTCCCTGAGCTGTTTGTCAAACTGCACTCCCGCTCGCCGCGCACAGCCAGATACACACAGAAAGTCAAGAGCACCTTCCTGAAGAGGTGACAGGAGACTGGAACTGGGCAGTGTACCAGGTGACACACGGCGTGAGAGAAGAGGGAGGAGAGTTGTGGGGAGGAGTTGTGCTGTTGAGAAGAGGTTAACGCGCGTGTGTGTTCTGCCCTCTCTCGAAGGGATTGTTGAGACCATCCTAGTTGTTAACTCTGCCCTGCTCTCCACTTCCCCTACGTGCCTCACAAACACACTCCTGTAGCACGAACAAACTGATTTGGGTTTTATTTTTTGTTTTATGCTAACTGTTTTATAGTAGATGTGTTGTCAGACTGGGAGAGCTGCTCTGATATGCCCAGCAGGTGATCTCACTTCCTGATACCAGGCCACGTATACAGAAATACATGTACCGGTATAGAAATAGATTGATAGGGGAGGGGGGAATATGGCATAGAGGATGCCATGGGTAGTGAGAGATGAAGTGTCAACCACATCCGGTTCTGCAAGGCGTTTGTTTGTCACGTTTTGTCAATGTGACATCATCGTCATGTCATAAGGACACGAGGAGGCTGAGTTTGATCTAAAGTCCACTCCCCCTTTTTAATGCGCCTGTCAGTAGCCATGACAACCACAGCTCTAACTGTTTGTTTGTTTGTTGACGGGAATGATGGACAGCTCTACTGTGCTTCATGTTAATCATGTGGAAAGCAGAATGAACCGCTCCCCTGCCGGTGAGGCCTGGGTAACGGCCTGGGTAACGGCCTGGGTAACGGCCTGAAATGGCCCGTTCTAATGGACTGACACAGTCTAATAGTAATCCACTACATTTTGGAATGAGACAGAATGAAATGACAGGGCAGACTGTGAATGTTGCTGTCTGTAGAAGCAACTGTCTGTCGAGTAGAATGTACTCGCTTGGGCGTATGTATGTGTGTTTGAGAGTGTGTGTGTGTGTGTGTGTTTAGTGTGTGTGTGTGTTTGAGAGTGTGTGTGTTTAGTGTGTGTGTGCGTGGCAGTAAGATGCAGCCCTCCCCAGTCAGACACTGTGCCAGTGTGGGCCCATGCTATAGTATCATACCACTAAGTAACAAAGAGAAAACACACTGATATCCCTGCTTTATCACACTTTCATTCAGAGAAAATTTCATCTTGTGCAGTATTTTTATTTGATCCATGAGTTTTTGAATAATTGTATAAAAATTGAAAAATTGTAGAGAAGGTGAAAGAGTTCCCCCCCCCCCTCCCAAAGAAATTCTAACCCAACATTCCGTTGTAAAAAAAACAAAAAATCAACTTTTAATTGCAGACTCGTTTTATACGTATTTTTTAATTATTTTTTACTCCTGATGAATGTGGTTTCCATGCCGATGTGTCAGCAAGAGTGAAGAGTGATCTAGCCAGTCGAGCTAAAGCCTCTGGACGGGAAGCTATAGTTCATTGGTCTAGAGATATGGTGGAAGGACTTATTATGCATATGAACCTGTTGATTGGAGAGTGAACAGAAATTATTCACTGTTGTATGAACCAATGAACCAATAACAGGAGAGACTTTGGGTCATCTGTCCAATCAAATCGCAGGAAAGCCATGTTTCTGTTAAATCACTGCTAAGTAACGCTTAGTACCGGAGTTATTTCATTCGCCGAACAGAGCTCCATTCCACTGCTGCAATTGGATGGAACTGTCCCTCGTCTGCTGTGATTGGCTGGCACTGAACAGCTCTAGACCTTGATTGGCAGTGTGAGGACATGAAATCTGAGCTGTGTGACTTTTAAAAGGAAGTGGATATTTGTCCGCGGACAGGAAAGGTGACAAGGGGAACCCCACAGGACGTCATCTTTAAAGCCTCCACTCTCTCCCATTCAGGATGGCTCGGCTATTGATGTCCACAGGGTTTACCCCACGTCAACATGGTCCTGCGTTGTATTAATCATTAAATGAACGGGGCACAGAATCTGAGACAACACAGCAAGCATCATGTACATTTGAATGAAGCGTTGCTATGAAAAGCCGGGATCTCCTAGTACATTATGAATCTATGATAATGAACCGTGTGCATATCTGTGTACAGTACGTGTCTATAGTGTGCCTAAATGTTCCGTCAACTCTATTTTCATATTTTTCTTTAACAAAAGATGAGGATCAAAAAGAATGTCATGGTCATTTTAGACTGAAGAGAACTCTAAAGACTCTGGAGCCAGAGAACTCTAAAGACTCTGGAGCCAGAGAACTCTAAAAGACTCTGGAGCCAGAGAACTCTAAAGACTCTGGAGCCAGAGAACTCTAAAGACTCTGGAGCCAGAGAACTCTAAAAGACTCTGGAGCCAGAGAACTCTAAAAGACTCTGGAGCTAGAGAACTCTAAAAGACTCTGGAGCTAGAGAACTCTAAAAGACTCTGGAGCCAGAGAACTCTAAAAGACTCTGGAGCCAGAGAACTCTAAAAGACTCTGGAGCCAGGGGTAGGTTCTAGAAGCTGGGGTGGTCAACCCTCCTCCTGGAGAATGTTTTTCTCCAACCCTGCTCTATTCTAACACACCCAATTTAACCAATCACGGTGTTGAGGAGGAGCAGCTGTTTAGCAGGACCAGGTGTGTTAGAGCAGGGCTGGAGCAGAATCCTGCTCAGGATGGGTAGCTCTCCAGGAGAACAGTTGGAGACTCCTGTTCTGGGGTGTTTTTTTGCATCATGCTTATCAAACTATTCCTTTGGAAACGCTGAACTCAGATCAGTATAACACTAATAATAAAATGGTAACTGACCACTGTGTGGCATGTTGTTCTTGAGTGATCTCTCTCCACAGTGCCCTGGTTCTTCACACTCTCTCTTCATTTTCAATTGAAGGGGCTTTATTGACATGGGAAACATAAGTTAACATTGCCAAAGCAAGTGAAGTAGATAATAAACAATTAAAATTAACAGTAAACATTATACACACACAAGTTCCAAAAGAATAAAGACATTTTAAATGTCGTATTTGACCCTTCCTCTGTCTTCCTCGCTCCCTCTTCATCTCCCTCTCTCTCCATTCACACACTCCAGTTAGCGTCAGCAGGAGCTTCTGTTAGCAGCTTAACATGGTTTAGGACAGGGTTCCCCAACTGGTGATTTTATTTGCCCTCCCCCAAGTTTTCTGAACAAAACAGAAGTTATATGTTTTATTGTTGAACATAAAAGACTGTAAAAACACCAGCAAAACAGCTCCAAGTTATTTTAATTTTGGAAATCTGTTTCAAAGTATTCCCATGCGTAAAAGAGCAATATACTGTATGTGATCGAATACAAACATAAGCAAGGTTTGACATGTTTTTAGTAAAATCTTTTTGAGCTTCTTGTGGTCAATTTGTAGTCTACAAATGTGCAATTATGTTCCGGCCCCCTGACCATCCGCGACTGAATCATCTAGTTGATGATCCCTGGCTTTGGAGTTGTAGATTTATACCCACGTTCACTCTCCCACACCAACTCCTAATACCAGCCTAGCCATTAACACTCCCACACCAACTCCTAATACCAGCCTAGCCATTAACACTCCCACACCAACTCCTAATACCAGCCTAGCCATTAACACTCCCACACCAACTCCTAATACCAGTCTAGCCATTAACACTCCCACACAAACTCCTAATACCAGCCTAGCCATTAACACTCCCACACCAGCTCCTAATACCAGTCTAGCCATTAACACTCCCACACCAACTCCTAATACCAGCCTAGCCATTAACACTCCCACACCAACTCCTAATACCAGCCTAGCCATTAACACTCCCACACAAACTCCTAATACCAGCCTAGCCATTAACACTCCCGCACCAGCCTAGCCATTCACATTCACACTCCCATGCCAGCATAATACCAGCCTAGCCATTCACACTCCCATGCCAGCATAATACCAGCCTAGCCATTCACACTCCCATGCCAGCCTAATACCAGCCTAGCCATTCACACTCCCACGCCAGCATAATACCAGCCTAGCCATTCACACTCCCACACCAGCCTAGCACCAACCTAGCCATTCACACTCCCACACCAGCCTAGCCATTCACACTCCCGCACCAGTGTAGCACCAGCCTTGCCACTCACTCTGCCACGCCGACCCCTAATACCAGCCTAGCCATTCACACTCTGCCACACCAGCCTAGCCACTCACTCTGCCACACCAACCTAGCACCAGCCCGTCAGCACCTGGTTAGAGCATTGGAGGCAGCTATTCTGCAGTGTTTTCAATGCCAGAAATGTGGTCATATAGTGTCAGTTTGTATGAAGGGAGCAACCTAGATGTGGAAGGGCTGGTGGTTATGTTTTTGTGCCAGTCGGTTCTTGGAAGGAGAGTGGCTGGTGCAAACAGAACTATACCGGGCTTTAACCCTCAGGAGCCCACTAGCTAGATGTGCAGGTAAGAGAGACAAGTGAGAGCCACCAGCAAACCAAGAAACATGGTGTTAATGAATATTCTGGGACCAGGAAAGTTCAGAGCCGGATGAATGCAGGGGCTTACCGGGGCTGAAGCCCCTGGGCCCAGGCCCAAAAGGCAAAAAGAAAATGTATTTTTGTATATTTTTTTTACGTTTAAAAATAAATTAAGGAAGTATATACAGTGCCTTTGAAAAGTATTCAGACCCCTTGACTTTTTCCACATTTTGTTACATTACAGCCTTTATTCTAAAATTCATTAAATAAATAAATCCTCAGCAATCTACACACATCACCCCATAATGACAAAGTGAAAACAGGTTTGTAGAATTTTTTGCAGAAGTATTCAGGCCCTTTGCTATGAGACTCGACATTGAGCTCCGGTGCATCCTGTTTCCATTGCTCATCCTTGATGTTGATGATTTGGAAAGGCACACACCTGTCTATATAAAGTCCCACAGTTGACAGTGCATGTCAGCAAAAACCAAGCCATGAGGTCAAAGGAATTGTCCGTAGAGCTCAGACAGGATTGTGTCGAGGCACAGATCTGGGGAAGGGTACCAAAACATTTCTCCAGCATTGAAGGTCCCCAAGAACCCAGTGGCCTCCATTCTTCAATGGAAGATGTTTGGAACCACCAAGATTCTTCCTAGAGTTGGCCGCCCAGCTAAACTGAGCAATCGGGGGAGAAGGGCCTTGGTCAGGGAGGTGACCAAGAACCTGATGGTCACTCTGTCAGAGCTCCAGAGTTCCTCTGTGGAGATGGGAGAACCTTCCAGAAGGACAACCATCTCTGCAGCACTCCACCAATCAGGCCTTTATGGTAGAATGGCCAGCGGAAGCCACTCCTCAGTAAAAGGCACATGACAGCCCGCTTGGAGTTTTCCAAAAGGCACATAAAGACTTTCAGACCATAAGAAACAGGATTCTCTGGTCTAATGAAACCAAGATTACCTCTTTTGCCTGAATGCCAAACGTCATGTCTGGAGGAAACCTGGCACCATCCCTACGGTGAAGCATGGTGGTGGCAGCATCATGCTGTGGGGATGTTTTTCAGCAGCAGGGACTAGGAGACTAGTCAGGATCGAGGGAAAGATGAACGGAGCAAAGTACAGAGAGATCCTTGATGAAAACCTGCTCCAGAGCGCTCAGGACTTCAGACTGGGGCGAAGGTTCACCTTCCAACAGTACAACAACCCTAAGCACACAGCCAAGACAACGTAGGAGTGGCTTCGGGACAAGTCTCTGAATGTCCTCGAGTGGCCCAGCCAGAGCCTGAACCCGATATAAACATCTCTGCAGAGACCTGAAAATAGCTGTATAGCGACGCTCCAATCCTGCAGCCTAGTCTGAGGTTCTCAACACAGTCACACACACCGTGTTTTGAAAGAACCAATAGTAGGGTGTTTGGCGTATTAAAGGACCATCAGGAGTGTCTGTGGCGGTTGGGGACGGCCCATCACCTTTTTGAATGACAGCCTAAGAATGCCAAGTGTGCAAAGCTGTCATCAAAGAATGATTTGTTGAACACTTTTTTGGTTACTACATGATAGCATATGTGTTATTTCATAGTTTTGATGTCTTCACTATTATTCTACAATGTAGAAAATAGTCAAAATAAAGAAAAACCCTTGAATGAGTAGGTGTGTCAACTTTTGACTGGTAGTGTATATGTGTTTTCTGTTTGTTCTTTGTTATAGAGCCAAATAATTTGTAGAAGTGGTTTATCCACACATCTCCAGTTTGGATAGATAACTCTTCATGTTGTTTGTTTAGACATATTCTCACACACACACGCCACACATACTGTCTCTCTCCCTAGGTTATACTGTCCTGTGCTCCTAACAGAGATGTTGCCAACTGTCTCGCTCTCATCCTCAATTCCATGCTGCCCGCCTCAACCCCTGGTCTCCATGGCAACTCTTCCTGCTTCTCACCAGGTCACCATGGCATTCCTTCAATATGTCAATCACTACTCCAACCACCAAATAAAAGGAGTGGCCTTTGAGTCCCCTCCCCCTTTGAGGCCAAACCACGCCTCCTACTCTGCTTCGCCCCACGTTGACCATAACAAGCTTAACCACTGATTCTGAGACGACCTGAAGACACTACTTTGGCTATACCTCCTCTTCATTGGCAGGATTTTAAGACTACTCTGAACCACTCACTCCACCACAAGGAGAGGTTTAATACTAAAGGAAAACCTGGACTGGACTGGGTGTCAATTGCGGGTAGCTCCAGTCCTCTAGGATTGGTCCCTGCTACCAAACCTCTGCCCTATGACAATGAGAGGGCTGTATGTATGGAGAGAGCAGAGGGACAATCCTAGCCACAGGGACCAACATAATCTACAGCTCTACTTCCTCCTTTGTATCTCCAGGTCTCTTCCTTTTAGGGGTTTAATTCTAGCCTGAGAACCAGTCTGTTTATTCTAGCCTGGGTACCAGTCTGGTTCTAGGGTAGCCTGGGTACCAGTCTGATCATTCTAGCCTGAGAACCAGTCTGGTTCTAGGTTAGCCTGGGTGCCAGTATGGTTCTAGGGTAGCCTGGGTACCAGTCTGGTTCTAGGTTAGCCTGGGTGCCAGTATGGTTCTAGGGTAGCCTGGGTACCAGTCTGGTTCTAGGGTAGCCTGGGTACCAGTCTGGTTCTAGGTTAGCAATGGTGCCAGTCTGGTTCTAGGTTAGCCTGGGTACCAGTCTGGTTCTAGGTTAGCCTGGGTACCAGTCTGGTTCTAGGTTAGCCTGGGTACCAGTCTGGTTCTAGGTTAGCCTGGGTACCAGTCTGGTTCTAGGTTAGCCTGGGTACCAGTCTGGTTCTAGGTTAGCCTGGGTACCAGTCTGGTTCTAGGGTAGCCTGCGTAACAGTCTGGTTCTAGGGTAGCCTGCGTAACAGTCTGTTTAGGTAACATTGCACTCCTTGTACTCATGTGTAAAACTGTTTAGCATGACAGGACTGGCAAGGAGTGGAATGATAGCTAAACAGTCTGGTACCCAGACCAGTTTTATTCTAGTTGAGTTAATCTATTATAATGGACAAACACAGAGATCACTGTTCACCTCCTAATGCTGAGTCAATACTGAGCCGATTCACTGAGTCATTGATTCCTCCAGGAGAGTTATAATACTAGTTACTACTGTCTGATTCAGAGTTGATTCCTCCAGACAGTAGTAACTAGTATTATAACTCTCCTGGAGGAATCAACTCTATGAATCAGACAGTAGTAGTAACTGATAGTATAACTCTCCTGGAGGAATTAACTCTGAATCAGACAGTAGTAACTAGTATTATAACTCTCCTGGAGGAATCAATAACCTCCAATTTCTTCTTAAGTGTGCACTTGTTCACTTCCCTTCATTGATTTGAAAGGAAATGACTGGCACATAGCTCATGACTACACCAAATCCAATGCTTTTCAATTTGTGGGGAGTAGTGCACACTTTGGGAGGAAGTAGAGATTATTAGGGGCGGCAAGCAGCCTGGTGGTTAGAGCGTTGGGCAGGTAGCCTAGTGGTTAGAGCGTTGGGCAGGTAGCCTAGTGGTTAGAGCGTCAGTAACCGAAAGGTTGCTAGATCGAATCCCTGAGCTGACAAGGTAAAAATCTGTCGTTCTGCCCCTGAACAAGGCAGTTAACCCACTGTTCCTAGGCCGTCATAGTAAATAAGAATTTGTTCTTAACTGATTTGCCTGGTTAAATAAAGGTTAAATAAATAAATATAAATACAATTAGGACCCAGGGACCCATATAATGCACTCTATATGGTATCATGATGTTTTCCACTAGTACAGTGGTTCCCAAACTGTTTATAGTCCTGTACCCCTTCAAACATTCAACCTCCAGCTGTACCCCCTCTAGCACCAGGGTCAGTGCACTCTCAAATGTTGTTTTTTGACATCATTGTAAGCCTGCCACACACACACACTATACGATACATTTATTAAACATAAGAATGAGTGTGAGTTTTTGTCACAACCCGGCTCACGGGAAGGGACAACAAGCTCTTATAGGATGAGGGCACAAATAATAATCAATAATTTTGCTCTTTATTTAACCATCTTACATATAAAACCTTATTTGTTTTGTCATAAATGGTGAATAACTCACCACAGGTTAATGAGAAGGTTGTGCTTGAAAGGATGCACATAACTCTGCAATGTTTGGTTGTATTAGAGAGAGTCTGTCTTAAATCATTTTCCACACACAGTCTGTGCCTGTATTTAGTTTTCATGCTAGTGAGGGCCGGGAATCCACTCTCACATAGGTACGTGGTTGCAAAGGGCATCAGTGTTTTAACAGCGCAATTTGCCAAGGCAGGATTGAGCACAGACCAATCCAGAAATCTGTCAGTGGCTTCTGATTTAATAACATTTTCACAGAACCGCTTGTTGCAATTTCGATGAGGCTCTCTTGTTCAGATATCGGTAAGTGGACTGGAGGCAGGGCCTGAAAGGGATAACGAATCCAGTTGTTTGTGTCATCCGTTTGGGGGAAAGTACCTGCGTAATTGCACACCCAACTCACTCAGGTGCTTCGCTATATCACATTCGACATTGTCCGTAAACTTGAGTTAATTTGCACACAAAAATAATCATGCAATGATGGAAAGAAAGACCTGTGTGCTGGTCTTGTTAATGCAGACAGAGCTCCAACTTCTTAATCATAGTCTCAATTTTGGCCCACACATTGAATATAGTTGCGGAGAGTCCCTGTAATCCTAGATTCAGATCATTCAGGCAAGAAAAAACATCACCCAGATAGACCAGTCGTGTAAGAAACTCGTCATCGTGCAAGCGGTCAGACAGGTAAAAATGATGGTCAGTAAAGAAAACATTAAGCTCGTCTCTCAATTAATAAAAATGTGTCAATATTTTGCCCCTTGATAACCAGCACACTTCTGTATGTTGTAAAAGCGTTACATGGTCGCTGCCCATATCATTGCATAGTGCAAAAAATACAAGAGTTCAGGGGCCTTTCTTTAACAAAGTTACCCATTTTCACTGTAGTGTCCAAAACCTCTTTCAAGCTGTCAGGCTTGACAGCTTAACAGGTATCCCTGTTATGGCTTTTGCGCTTCCCTCTCGGTGGATGCTGCAGTGTACCCAAGTGGTGTCGGGAGCAACAGCTCCACTCCACTATGTCTCCCTGTCATGGCTTTTGCGTCATCAGTACAGATACCAACATGAGCAGCAGCTACGTTTGGCTACACACGGAACGTTAGTGGAATTTCCGCGAGAGAGTAACGGTTAATGTAATTGGATGCTCATTATTTGACTAGGCTACCTGTATTTGACTTGTTATTTCGCTGAACACTAGATGGTTTCATTTTATTTTTGACAGTGAAAAGAGGCTACTCAGGCAAGAAAAAAAACTCACCCAAATGTATAGCCCCTTTGGAAAATATAAATGTACTGTTTGAAAATGTGATTTTTTTTTTTGTGAATCATATTTTTATTTGGAGTACCCCCGACGGCATTGCAGAATAGGGTGTCATGGAAACAGTTCAGAAACAGGACGGAGAACAAAAGAGAACATTTATTTACTGAGGTAGGAGATCACTTTATAGGGCCACACAATCATTTAACCCAGACACACACCCTCTCTCACTCACTCTCCCAGGTTGCGGTACCAACACTTAAGACACACCCTATCCCCTAAGCCCTCAAATTAAGTGGACACTTCTGATGACGTATCATGACGTCTGACGAGTATACACTCGCAGGGCAAGGGAGGAAGGGCAAGGGAGGAAGGAATGATTTTTAAATGGACCCCCCTTGGCTGGAAATGTGTCAGTCGTTCATCCAGCGATGATTGTGTTTTCAGCCACCGGTAGCTTGTGGGTGCGTTATATGCTCTACAGTCAATTATGAGTGCATGTCTACTTATATTAAATATATAATTATTAATTTACACCTACTGTATGATAGCTAGCAAATGAATTGGCTAACGTGCCTAGCTGGAACTTCTGAAGAAGAAAAATATTTTATTTCTACAATTTTCAAAAGATAACCAAACAAAAACATATTTACTTTTTACGAGACGTGTTTGTGCCGTCATGTGCATTAGTAGCACAATTTCTAACTGATTTGCATTGGTTTTTCCTTACACTTGTATGTTGACTTTCGCTGACTTTTGTTAGCAGATGTACAATCGTGGTGAATTGAATTATGGGGAGGTTCAGGCCCGGAGTGAACATAATTATACACTCGCTAAGCCGACTAAAAACGAGGGCTGAGGGGCTTACATTGCTAACTTCCCTTGCTTGGCCAAACATTTGGACCGCCCTCCAAGATGGCGACGTGGATTTCCCCAAGGGCATAAGGCGAAGGTAAGTGGACGAGGGTGTATCTTTTAAGTGTTTGGACCGCAGCCTCTCTCTCTCTCTCTCTCTCTCTCACACACCTTAGTCCTGGTCGTACACCCTGCCGTAGAGACATGCGGTCACTAGTCCGACGGTCATCCCTGAGTGTTCCATGGTCACTCGACCATCTGCGGTCGTCTTGACCTGGTCAGGTTGTTCTAGAACCATGCCGCTACCTAGCAACGACGGGTAAACGTGACGGGTTCCGAACTTCCCCTCCAATAGGAAGTCAACTCTCGACTCTGCCTCCTCCACTTCCTGTCCACAGGAGCTGACCTCCGACCCCAAGCAGCGGACCAAAGCACACACCTGGAGGGGGAGGGGTTAATCATCAATACCATGCATGAACTGGTGTACTACTGCAAGAGGCTTAACTATTGGAAGATCACAGCTGGACATGAGGTAAAAACTCAAGCTTAGGAACTGGTCAACTGCATACTAAGTAGAACTAGTAGACTGTATACTGAGTAGAACTGGTAGACTGTATACTGAGTAGAACTAGTAGACTGTATACTGAGTAGAACTAGTAGACTGTATACTGAGTAGAACTAGTAGACTGTATACTAAGTAGAACTAGTAGACTGTACACTGATTAGAACTGGTAGACTGTATACTGATTAGAACTGGTAGACTGTATACTGAGTAGAACTAGTATACTGTATACTGAGTAGAACTAGTATACTGTATACTGAGTAGAACTGGTAGACTGTATACTGAGTAGAACTGGTAGACTGTATACTGAGTAGAACTAGTATACTGTATACTGAGTAGAACTGGTAGAATGTATACTGAGTAGAACTGGTATACTGTATACTGAGTAGAACTGGTATACTGTATACTGAGTAGAACTAGTATACTGTATACTGAGTAGAACTGGTAGAATGTATACTGAGTAGAACTGGTATACTGAGTAGAACTAGTATACTGTATACTGAGTAGAACTGGTAGAATGTATACTGAGTAGAACTGGTATACTGTATACTGAGTAGAACTGGTATACTGTATACTGAGTAGAACTAGTATACTGTATACTGAGTAGAACTGGTAGACTGTATACTGAGTAGAACTGTTAGACTGTATACTGAGTAGAACTGGTATACTGAGTAGAACTGGTATACTGTATACTGAGTAGAACTAGTATACTGTATACTGAGTAGAACTAGTATACTGTATACTGAGTAGAACTAGTATACTGTATACTGAGTAGAACTAGTATACTGTATACTGAGTAGAACTAGTATACTGTATACTGAGTAGAACTAGTATACTGTATACTGAGTAGAACTGGTAGACTGTATACTGAGTAGAACTGGTAGACTGTATACTGAGTAGAACTGGTAGACTGTAAACTGAGTAGAACTGGTAGACTATATAGTATACACAGTGCAGTTCCAAATGGAAGTTGTATTGTGAGTCAATTTAAACGTTGGTCCCTACCTGTACATTGTAGCGTCCGTTAACCGTGTGAGTGCCAGAGAACGCTCCTAGAGCATAGAGCTCCGCGTTGTCCCCCTGTGGGGAGCGTCGGTACTGCAGGTGGCAGCAGAAAGGACCGTCACACACAGTCAGCTGGCCCTCTGAACCACTCAGCAGGAGGAAGGAGAAGGGATCATACATCATAGAGGAGGTGAAGGGAAATGGGGGTGAGGGAGAGACAGAATCCTCCTGGCAGTGTTGACTCTCCTGTAGACAGAACCCAGAGTTGCCCTCCCTCTGTCCAGACAGAGGCTTAGGTGACCTGGTATAAGCTTCCACAGCCTCTCCTCCCGTCTCCCCCTCTCCTCCTGCCTCCCCCTCTCCTCTTGCAGTCTCTCCTCCTGCCTCCCCCTCTCCTCTTGCAGTCTCTCCTCCTGCCTCCCCCTCTCCTCTTGCAGTCTCTCCTCCTGCCTCCCCCTCTCCTCTTGCAGTCTCTCCTCCTGCCTCCCCCTCTCCTCTTGCAGTCTCTCCTCCTGCCTCCCCCTCTCCTCTTGCAGTCTCTCCTCCTGCCTCCCCCTCTCCTCCTGCAGTCTCTCCCCCTGTATCCCCCTCTCCTCCTGCCTGTCCCTTGGCCCTCTTCTCTGTTCCCAGCCAGGCAGTGTCCAGTACAGGTATCCTCAGCACCAGCAGCCTCCCCTCCTCTGGCTGCCCAGCCCTGGCATGGTGGTAGATGGCAGTTCCAGGGGTGAAGATGCCACTTCCTGTCATACCCAGGCTGTCTGCCCTGATGTTAGCTGCCAGCAGAGTGGTGTTAGCTCCCAGACTGAAGGCTCTCTGGAACTGAACGGCTGATAGCAGAGGAAGCTGGTTCATCCAGGCTGTGGGGTAGACCATCTGTCTGATACCCTGAGGAGAAATAAAAAGACAGAAACATGAACACAGACTGTTAACTTCATTTGGAAGCATAATGAAACATTGTGGAAAAAAGGTGTCTGTGTTTGTATAATAATAATTTGGTGAGAGCTTATATTTGTCCTATTACACACATATACCAGTGTGTATTAATATGCATGTGTGAATTGTATTTTTTTTTTCTATATATTTTTTTACATATCCTACTCTCCCTGAGACACCCTCAGAGAGTGCGGGTCACAGGCAGGGTCTGCCATCAACAACAGCGATGCAGGAGCAATTAGGGTTAAGTATCTATATTATTATATAGAGTTGAGAGTTGAGAGTTAAGAGTTGCTCAAGGGCAACTCGAAATATATATATTTTTTTAATGGGGGGGGGTTACTGGCCCAACGCTCTAACCACAGGGCTACCTGCCGCCCTCTGAGCTTCCTGCACGTACCTGCTCCAGTAGTCTGATGGTAGGGTCATGGAACAGGATGTCGAAGCAGGTGAACACTCCAAACCGTCCGGCGAACGGCGTGTCAAAGGTCACCACCTCTAGTCTGGGCGGGGCATCGAAAGCGTTCTCAAAGTAGAGGTTGTGTTTGTGGTAGCGCGCCGCCAGGGAGCCGTCCGACCTGCAGCGAATGGGAGAACAACATGTCTTTTTCATCTATAGAATATATATTATTAAACATACTGTACATACAGAGAATGGTTGATGGTGGGGGCGCGCTTTGAATAAACGCCTCTTAAGAATATAGCAAAAACATCATTCCAACTCCTGTATATAAACGCAATATAATGTAATTCCTCTATTCCAAGAGCACCTCTGGAGGGTTTTATAAAACCTGAAACTTCCTGTCCACCTTTTATTCTCTAGCGGCTCATGAACGACGTGTTCAAAACAGCAACACAGGTACTACCAACCTGAAGACGACATCAGTGTTGAACTGCCAGCGCCCATCGGGGGGGCAGGTGGGGTGAGAGGTCAGAGGGCAGGGCTGGAGATCAGGCATGTTGACCACCAGGTAAAGACTGTGACGTCGAGCCATGCAGCTCAACCTCTGGAGGACCTGAGAGAGAACAGGACAGAATACACATTTGACGATATTTGATCCCCCCCCCCCCAAAAAATATACCAAAAGACAAACACAGTGTACAAAACATTAGGAACACCTGCTCTTTCCATGACAGACTGACCAGGTGAATCCAGGTGGAAGCTATGATCCCTTATTGATGTCACTTGATAAATCCACTTCAATCAGAGTAGATGAAGGGGAGGAGACAGGTTAATGAAGAACTTTTAAGCCTTGAGACAATTGAGACATGGATTGTGTACAGAATGTGTGCCATTCAGAGAGCGAATGGGCAAGACAAAAGATGTAAGTGCCTTTGAACGGGGTATGGTAGTAGGTGCCAGGCGCACCTGTTTGTGTCAAGAACTGCAACGCTGCTGGGTTTTTCATGCTCAACGTTTTCCCGTGTGTATCAAGAATGGTCCACCACCAAAAAGACTTCCAACCAACTTGACAACTGTGGGAAGCATTGGAATCCACATGGGCCAGCATCCCTGTGGAACACTTTGGACACCTTGTAGAGTCCATGCTCTGATGAATTGCAACTCAATATTAGGAAGGTGTTCTTAATGTTTTGTACACTCAGTGTAAGTAGGTGTGTGTGTGTGTGTGTGTGTGTGTGTGTGTGTGTGTGTGTGTGTGTGTGTGTGTACGTGTACGTACCCAGGTCTGGCTTTATTGGTGGGCCTGGCCCGCCCTACCGCACCTCCTTGTCCGTCCAAATAAAATATTGATAAATTATTTGAGACACGCGCCCGGCAGAAAGACGCATCAATCTCAAATAAAGCATCTAAGTGAGTGAAACATCTCCCCTCTGTCTCAGTATGTGTAGACCATGTATCTGATGCTGTCTGGACAGTGAAACAGCACCCCTCTGTCTCAGTATGTGTAGACCATGTATCTGATGCTGTCTGGACAGTGAAACAGCACCCCTCTGTCTCAGTATGTGTAGACCATGTATCTGATGCTGTCTGGACAGTGAAACAGCACCCCTCTGTCTCAGTATGTGTAGACCATGTATCTGATGCTGTCTGGACAGTGAAACAGCACCCCTCTGTCTCAGTATGTGTAGACCATGTATCTGATGCTGTCTGGACAGTGAAACAGCACCCCTCTGTCTCAGTATGTGTAGACCATGTATCTGATGCTGTCTGGACAGTGAAACAGCACCCCTCTGTCTCAGTATGTGTAGACCATGTATCTGATGCTGTCTGGACAGTGAAACAGCACCCCTCTGTCTCAGTATGTGTAGACCATGTAACTGATGCTGTCTGGACAGTGAAACAGCTCCCCTCTGTCTCAGTATGTGTAGACCATGTATCTGATGCTGTCTGGACAGTGAAACAGCACCCCTCTGTCTCAGTATGTGTAGACCATGTATCTGATGCTGTCTGTACCAAAATAGTATGACATGTCATACTACTTCTGTCCAGACAGCATCAGATACATGGTCAACATATTGTAAGACAGAGGGGCGCTGTTTCGCTCACTCGGATGCCTTCTCCGGTGAGAGAGTTTCAGCAGAGAGCATTTTTTATTTATTTTTTATTTTATTTCACCTTTATTTAAGCAGGTAGGCTAGTTGAGAACAAGTTCTCATTTACAACTGCGACCTGGCCAAGATAAAGCAAAGCAGTGCGACACAAACAACAACACAGAGTTACACATAAACAAACGTACAGTCAATAACACAATAGAAAAAATAAGTCTATATACAGTGTGTTCAAACGGCATGAGGAGGTAAGCCAATAAATAGGCCATAGTAGCAAAGTAATTACAATTTAGCAAATTAACACTGGAGTGATAGATGAGCAGATGATGATGTGCAAGTAGAAATACTGGTGTGCAAAAGAGCAGAAAAGTAAATAAAAACAATATGGGGATGAGGTAGGTAGATTGGGTGGGCTATTTACAGATGGACTATGTACAGCTGCAGCGATCGGTTAGCTGCTCAGATAGCTGATGTTTAAAGTTAGTGGGGGAAATAAAAGTCTCCAGCTTCAGCAATTTTTGCAATTCGTTACAGTCATTGGCAGCAGAGAACTGGAAGGAAAGGCGGCCAAAGGAGGTGTTGGCTTTGGGGATGACCAGTGAGATATACCTGCTGGAGCACATGCTACGGGTGGGTGTTATGGTGACCAGTGAGCTGAGATAAGGCGGAGCTTTACCTAGCATAGACTTATAGATGACCTGGAGCCAGTGGGTCTGGCGACGAATATGTAGCGAGGGCCAGCCGACTAGAGCATACAGGTCGCAGTGGTGGATGGTATAAGGGGCTTTGGTGACAAAACGGATGGCACTGTGATAGACTGCGTACAGTTTGCTGAGTAGAGTATTGGAAGCTATTTTGTAAATGACATCGCCAAAGTCAAGGATCGGTAGGATAGTCAGTTTTACGAGGGTATGTTTGGCGGCGTGAGTGAAGGAGGCTTTGTTGCGAAATAGGAAGCCAATTCTAGATTACATTTTTGATTGGAGATGTTTAATAGGGGTCTGGAAGGAGAGTTTACAGTCTAGCCAGACACCTAGGTATTTGCAGTTGTCCACATATTCTAAGTCAGAACCGTCCAGAGTAGTGATGCTAGTCAGGCGGGCGGGTGCAGGCAGCGAACGGTTGAAAAGCATGCATTTGTTTTTACTAGCGTTTAAGAGCAGTTGGAGGCCACGGAAGGAGTGTTATATGGCATTGAAGCTCGTTTGGAGGTTAGTTAACACAGTGTCCAAAGAAGGGCCAGATGTATACAGAATGGTGTCTTCTGCGTAGAGGTGGATCAGGGAATCACCCGCAGCAAGAGCGACATCGTTGATATATACAGAGAAAAGAGTCGGTCCGAGAATTAAACCCTGTGGCACCCCCATAGAGACTGCCAGAGGTCCGGACAACAAGCCCTCCGATTTGACACACTGAACTCTGTCTGAGAAGTAGTTGGTGAACCAGGCGAGGCAGTCATTTGAGAAACCAAGGCTGTTGAGTCTGCCGATAAGAATACGGTGATTGACAGAGTCAAAAGCCTTGGCCAGGTTGATGAAGACGGCTGCACAATACTGTCTTTTATCGATGGCGGTTATGATATCGTTTAGTACCTTCGTTCAGCTCTCCAGAATGCATCAGTTCACCTCTCCAGAATGCATCTGTTCACCTCTCCAGAATGCATCTGTTCAGCTCTCCAGAATGCATCTGTTCAGCTCTCCAGAATGCATCTGTTCAGCTCTCCAGAATGCATCTGTTCACCTCTCCAGAATGCATCTGTTCACCTCTCCAGAATGCATCTGTTCACCTCTCCAGAATGCATCAGTTCACCTCTCCAGAATGCATCAGTTCACCTCTCCAGAATGCATCAGTTCACCTCTCCAGAATGCATCTGTTCACCTCTCCAGAATGCTGTCTCCAGCCAATTCTTGCCCATTCATTGTTTTGTCAATTGTTTGCCCTTTGATTGTTTATTTTTTATCAATTCCCCATTACATATGTCACCTGTAGGCCTACTAAATGTACTGTAAATCCCCCATCATTTGGTTACATTAATGTTTGTTAATGCATGTAGCAATCTGAGGAGGATGGTGGGAGGAGCTATAGAGGTATGGGCTGGAATAGAATAAATTAAATTATATATTGTTTGACTCTGTTCCATTAATTCAATTCCACCCATTACAATGAGCCCATCCTCCTATAGCTCTGCCTACCAGCCTCCACTGGTATTATTTACAGTAATTTACAGTTCTCATTGTTTGCAGAGTTCACAACCTGTTACACTTGTGAGAAACAGGTTTAGGTTTATTTCATAACCATTGTGAGTTTTGTATATATTTTTTTTAATTGTCTTTTGTTTGGAGTGCTCCATGTCAGCAATGAGCATGTCTGGTTTCTCTTTCCTGATAACGTTGAGGGAGTGCGCGTGCCTGAGCACATAGAGGTTGGCCTCCTACCTGGTCTGCTGCCTGCAAAAATAGGAAAGTGCCCATTTGTGGATGTCTGATATCTGATTGTCTTAACACCCCACGTCCACCACTAATAAACTGAGCTTCTCAGTCATTTCTTCTTCACCTCACACGAAGTCTCTTTTTTAAAATATCCATCGCGAATGATAGCTCCTCAGTATTTTAAACATCTTTCCAACACTCCCGGACTCGATAATCACCAAGTCTCGGTGTGAAGGAACAAAATATCACGATCTGATGATTCCATATATCCAGTGGAAAGTCATAAAAAAAACAGCTGTCTGTCCCGAGGTCACTGGCGTGGGAGACTGAGGGCCTAGAACAGGCTAGTTGATACTATGTTGCATGTTCGCTAGCGACAGCTTCTTCCAGCCAACCCAGTTGATTTGATACAATGTTACACTTCACTAGCTATAGCTCAAGTCAAGACAGATAGTAAGGGAGGCAGACAGGCAGAGTAGAGAGATGAATGAGATTGAAAGAACCTGAATTTTCATCAGGATATTTTCTACTGTTATTTGTCAGCTTTAGGCCTATGTATTTTACTTAGTTGACTATGGAACTTCTAGGCTTACTGCTGCATTGGCCAATAGGCTATCTTTGAGTTCTATGCGCTCATTTCTTTAACTGCCAATAGATCAGTGTGTCCATATGGCTGAGGCTGGTATTCTAGCCTTAGTTACATTTTTACTTATAGATTTGTATTATTTTACTTCAGATTTTTATGATTAACCACGTGACAATGATTCTGAGAAATTAAAACGTTATTATTGAAATTAAAGTGTTCCACAAAAATGTGCATATAAAAATTATCAGAACTGGCACAGAGATTAGTAGAAATGGTAGGATAAATTGTAAGCTTACCCAAACTTGAAACTCACGAGCTGCCTATGGTTTTTACTATAACACCGTTTAAAAAAACAATTGTGAACGTGCATGCGCTTGCACACACAAAGGCACGTTCAACTGATTCGTTCTGGAGCCGGCCCTGTACATACCTCAGTGTGAGTGTGTCTGTCTGTCTGTGTACAGGGGTTCCAGTCCTCAGACTGTGGGTCAGGGATGGTCTCTAGGTAACCAGAGATGGACAGACGACTGAAGTTAAACCCCTGGAGACCATCCTCTGGAAATACTATGATCTGAGCCCCCTGAAAGAGAGAGAATTAGGGAAACGGGTGAGACTCGAAAGGGGGAAGAGAGCTTTAAAGCTAACTCATACACAAGATTGATGTGTATCCTTCCTGTCAAAGACGAGTGTAACTCAGTCCTGAAGAGCTTAGTGGCAGGGTGTGCAGGCTTTAGTTCCAGCCCTGCACTAACACATCTGGTTATGTTAATTGAAAGAGAAGACCCTCTACCAGCCCCCCCCCAAAATGTAGACAACCTGTTCCGCAGCTCGCGCGGCCTGCTCCTCGTACACATCCAAGTTGCTCATCATGTGCTTGAGCGCCGCGGTCCGGGACAGAGGTACGTGCGGCTCCGGGTTCAGAATTATCCGGTGCTCGTATACCGCAGCCACGTAGGATTGGCCGGGAGTCCCCTCTGTCTTGTCCCCAGCCCGAGTTAACGTTACGGGGAACCGACAGAGAACAGCCACCGCCGCCACGGTCTGTAGGACACGGAGGGCCATGGCCGAATGACCAGAGCACGGGATATATGGGGAACTTCGGAATTCTGATAGGGAGGACCGGTCAGTACGAGTTCAATGGTCACTCAGTCCAAAGTTCTCAACACTCGTTAAACAAATAAAACCACGAGTTTGTTTCTAATTCTGACCTGCTTCACAATTACAAAGTGAGTTTTACAAAAGTATAGCTGTTGATAGAATGGATGCAATATTAACACGTTGTTGTTACATTGTAACTAGCTACTGTAGCTATATCTAATAACTGTTTGTTGTTGTTTCTACTGTCCTGTCTTCTTCTTTAAGGTTTTATGGCAGACTATTGGTGTATTGCCGGCTCCTACTTACTGTGCGGGGTATTGACTACTGGTTGGTTGAAAAGTGCATGTGACATTGTTCCAGCCTTCGGTGATAGGCTGTTGGCTTGTCTGAGGGCGTGTTCTTCTGTGTGAGCCCATGCAGCGCTGCGACATGACCGCTAGGTGGCAGCAGCTCACTGTAAATATACAGTAGCCAAATATATTTTTCTTTTATCCAGTATTTTTGGATAGTAGTGGTTGCCCCAACAGAAAAGTTGATTTTTTTTTCGTACACCTTATGATATGCAACAACAAAAAACTCCAGCAGCACTCTATTTTTCTTGTCACAATTAGTTTATGAATCAAACCAAGGTTTCTGCCAACAGACAACCAGATCGTCATGGTTAAGTAACAATGGTGCAAGATCCATTAAAGACATTGTGGAGATTAGAATACTATTGCACTGGAAGTTGCTTTCTCAAGAACACAAGTGGTTCGGGACGGATAGAAATGTTAAGAATCATTACCTGGAGGACAGTGAGGAAGGTCATCCTTTATCAATTTCAGTCCAGGGGAGGGGGCAGTATTTTTTTTTTTTTTAAATCTAGTCTGTGGTGAGATCATGTAATTTGTAATTGATTACATTTCTAGACTTTACTATTTCTTCCTATTTAAGAAATAACAAAATTATGTTTGACTGACGAAATTAGGCTATAGGCTGCTATATTCATAGATTTTGTTGGTCATGCACTCTTTAAATAGTTTACCTCTTTGACAGTGAAGGGCTGTTAAGTTAAAACCAAGACTCGAATTGAGGGGGTATGAGAGGATATGACATAGGGTTACCTTTTATTAACCCTCTAGAGTCTAAGCCGGGGGGGGGCGGGGTGTCTTGGGGGTGGGGAATGGATTTATTTTATGAAAAAAATATTGGATGGTTGAAGGGCAGCTCTTGGGGAACTGCGGGGGGGGGGGGGGGTTGGATGGCTGGTGGCCTGGCCGGTTGGGAGCTTGGGCCGGCGGCTGATAGGTCGCTGGTTCGGGTTCCCGTTTCTTGACCTTGTGGGAGATCTGTCGACGTGCCGTTGAGCACAGCGTTGCCCCTGGTTGCTTCTGTGTATCGCTCTGGATGGGAGTCTGTTAGATGACTAAATGTGACGTAGACGTTGAGCACAGCGTTGCCCCTGGTTGCTTCTGTGTATCGCTCTGGATGGGAGTCTGTTAGATGACTAAATGTGACGTAGATGTTGAGCACAGCGTTGCCCCTGGTTGCTTCTGTGTATCGCTCTGGATGGGAGTCTGTTAGATGACTGAATGTGACGTAGATGTTGAGCACAGCGTTGCCCCTGGTTGCTTCTGTGTATCGCTCTGGATGGGAGTCTGTTAGATGACTAAATGTGACGTAGATGTTGAGCACAGCGTTGCCCCTGGTTGCTTCTGTGTATCGCTCTAGATGGGAGTCTGTTAGATGACTGAATGTGACGTAGATGTTGAGCACAGCGTTGCCCCTGGTTGCTTCTGTGTATCGCTCTGGATGGGAGTCTGTTAGATGACTGAATGTGACGTAGATGTTGAGCACAGCGTTGCCCCTGGTTGCTTCTGTGTATCGCTCTGGATGGGAGTCTGTTAGATGACTAAATGTGACGTAGATGTTGAGCGTCTTCACTGCAAATAGATTGTATTTTTTAATATTCTTTATAAAAATCTATAAACCTATATATAAATGAGAAAGAAAAACAGTCCCATCTACAGTGGTTCTTCCTAGCACGGTGGCTAGGAAAAACTCCCTAGAAAGGCCAAAACCTAGGAAGAAACCTAGAGAGGAACCAGGCTATGAGTCTTAAAGTCTGTAACCAATAGAGAGTCAGAGTCCCGAGAGTGGGAACAAAGATAGTCTGTCCCAAGGTTGTGTACACAACAAAGTTCAATGTCAACAAAGTATGCAGGAGTTATGAGGCAAATAGCAAAATATCAAAATGTTTTATATATATATAACTACTTGGGGCGTGGTCAACAGTGCGTGTGTGCTGGAGGCGAGCGAAAGCTCGGGAGAGACGGGGGAGTGTGGTTGGGGTACCTGTACCAAACAGGGTGAGACAGGCCAGGGAGACAGGCCAGGGCAGACAGTACAAGAAATTATGTATTATTAGCTAACTAGCTACAGTGCTAACTCAAATGGGCTCTCGAGTGGCGCAGCGGTCTAATGCACTGCATCTCAGTGCAAGAGTGCCTGGTTCGAAACCAGGCTGTATCACATCCGGCCGTGATTGGGAGTCCCAATTGGCCCAGAGTCGTCCGGAGTAGGCCATCATTGTACATAAGAATTTGTTCTTAACTGACTTGCCTAGTTAAATAAAGGTTAAACACATTTAACTGAGCTTCTAACATAGCTAGATATCTATCTAGCCAACTTGACATACTGTATAGATAGCTAGCTAAGTGAATTAAATATCACAGCTAGCTATCTTGATGTATGTATCAATGTAAGACACTAACTCCAAAGTATAATGAAGTCTGTTTCTTGTGAGGTTGTCTGTCCTCAGATACAGAGAGCTGTGAAAGCCTGACTGCAGATGAAGAGGTCCCAGTGAAGAGCAGTGGTTCTCAGTCCTGGTCCTGGGGACTCAAAGGGGAGCACATTTTTGTTTTTACCTTAGCACTACACAGCTGATTCAAATGAACAAACTCCTCATCAAGCTTCAAGTGGTATTTATTTATTCATTTGTGATGATGTCCTTGATATGATTCTGCTGTTGTCACATGCATCCATCTATCCAATCTTCCATATTCCTACAGATACCTTGTAACTGGAGATTCCTTCAAAACGATTGCCTACAGTTGCCGTGTAGGACGCTGCAAGGTTGGGTGACCAGAGCCATCTGGGATTGCCTCCTGGAGGAATTCAGGTGTGTGAAGGCTACCTGTGTCCTGCATAACTTCATGAGGATGGACACGCAGACCAGGAGGGGATCTGCAGCTCGCCGCCGTGTCCCAGAGGAGAAGTCTGCTGCTCTGCAGGATGTTTCAAAGATGGGGTCCAACAACACAGCACGGGAGGCAATCCGTGTGCAGGAGATCTTCACCTCCTACTTCTTCGAAGAGGGTGCTGTTCCCTGGCAACACCATAGACTACACTATGCACAACCAAATGCTATTTCAGCACCCTCACTTCTCAGGTGAGGGTGCTGTTTAGGTGAGGGTGCTGTTTAGGTGAGGGTGCTGTTTAGGTGAGGGTGCTGTTTAGGTGAGGGTGCTGTTTAGGTGAGGGTGCTGTTTGGGTGAGGGTGCTGTTTAGGTGAGGGTGCTGTTTAGGTGAGGGTGCTGTTTGGGTGAGGGTGCTGTTTAGGTGAGGGTGCTGTTTGGGCGAGGGTGCTGTTTAGGTGAGGGTGCTGTTTGGGTGAGGGTGCTGTTTACGTGAGGGTGCTGTTTGGGTGAGGGTGTTGTTTAGGTGAGGGTGCTGTTTAGGTGAGGGTGCTGTTTGGGTGAGGGTGCTGTTTGGGTGAGGGTGCTGTTTAGGTGAGGGTGCTGTTTGGGTGAGGGTGCTGTTTAGGTGAGGGTGCTGTTTACGTGAGGGTGCTGTTTGGGTGAGGGTGCTGTTTAGGTGAGGGTGCTGTTTAGGTGAGGGTGCTGTTTAGGTGAGGGTGCTGTTTAGGTGAGGGTGCTGTTTAGGCGAGGGTGCTGTTTAGGCGAGGGTGCTGTTTAGGCGAGGGTGCTGTTTGGGTGAGGGTGCTGTTTAGGCGAGGGTGCTGTTTAGGTGAGGGTGCTGTGTGGGTGAGGGTGCTGTTTGGGTGAGGGTGCTGTTTGGGTGAGGGTGCTGTTTGGGTGAGGGTGCTGTTTGGGTGAGGGTGCTGTTTAGGCGAGGGTGCTGTTTAGGTGAGGGTGCTGTACAAAAACAAAACAGGCTGTTTTAAGAGTCATGCATACAGAAAAAAAATGCAACAATTAGACGCCCTATAAATCACACCTACACACTCCTGTATCAATCTGATTGATGGATTGTGTTGTGCAGTAAGCAGGTTCAGGTGTATAACTGTGGCTCCTTCCACCTTCAAAGAATAGGCAAGAGGACCAACCATGGAGAATAGTAAGAGACTTCATTATTTATATAACTACGTTATATTGTTCGTCCACGTGTGTCTGTGCATGTTTTTCAGCATAAAGTGATCTGCAGCCACTTAGTGTGGACACCGGGTGAGACCACACACAGATTTTTGTTGAACACTTGTCTCTTTAACTACCTTATTTTCTCAATAACAGTCTCTCCTTCACTTCATCCCTCTCCTCCCTTCTCCCTAAATCCTCTAGGTCAGGGCTCTCCAACCCTGTTCCTGGAGAGCTACTCTCCTATAGGTTTTAACTCCAACCCTGTTTATAGAGAGATACCCTGCTGTAGGTTTTAACTCCAACCCTGTTGTAACTAACCTGATTCAGCTTATCAACCAGCTAATTAATATAATCAGGTGTGCTAGATTAGGGTTGGAGTTAAAACCTACTGGACGGTAGCTCTCCAGGAACAGGGTTGGAGTTAAAACCTACAGGAGGGTATCTCTCCAGGAACAGGGTTGGAGTTAAAACCTACTGGACGGAAGCTCTCCAGGAACAGGGTTGGAGATAAATTACGTTATAATTACTTACATTTGCTTCCACTGTAATGTTTTGTCAGCCATCTTTGCTGAAGAAAGTCTCCAGCGATGGGTCGCATAGCGTCAAATTCTTCATGAGAGAACCACTCGATATGATTGGTCATCGCCCAGCGGTCGCCGCTGGTGATTTCCATAAAGTTGGGAAGTGTTCGCACTGCCCAACGGTCGCCCCGCCCTCTCCGCTTCTCACCACTTTCCTTCCATTTAAAAATGAATGGGAAGCGGTGTTTCACCGCGTAGCACAGCGTGCTAGTGTACATGAGGCATTACGCCAAATGCGAAAGCCCAGGAAGATGAACAGGTACAGTAAGCTCCAGTACTGTACAGTAGGCATAATAATGCAATTTTTTTATTTTTTATAAATCTACTGCTGGTCTTTTAATTCTGCTGCACATTATTACATTGTATTCCATTTCCAGCGAGACTATTCAAGCCATCGACTCACTGATGGACGATGATGATAAGGGATCGGCAAAGACAAATTGTCTATAAATGGAGAAAGTTCAGCACTTTTGCTACTCTCCCTAGGAGTGGCCGTCCTGCAAAGATGACTGCAAGAGCACAGCGCAGAATGCTCAATGAGGTTAAGAGGAATCCTAGAGTGTCAGCTAAAGACTTACAGACATCTCTGGAACATGCTAACATCTCTGTTGACGAGTCTATGATACGTAAAACACTAAACAAGAATGATGTTCATGGGAGGACACCACGGAAGAAGCCACTGCTGTCCAAAAAAACAAACATTGCTGCACGTCTGAAGTTTGCAAAAGTGCACCTGGATGTTCCACAGCGCTACTGGCAAAATATTCTGTGGACAGATGAAACTACAGTTGAGTTGTTTGGAAGGAACACACAACACTGTGTGGAGATTAAAAAGGCACAGCACACCAACATCAAAACCTCATCCCAACTGTAAAGTATGGTGGAGGGAGCATCATGGTTTGGGGCTGCTTTGCTGCCTCAGGGCATGGACAGCTAGCTATCATCGACGGAAAAATTAATTCCCAAGTTGATCAAGACATTTTGCAGGAGAATGTTAGGCTATCTGTCTGCCAATTGAAGCTCAACAGAAGTTGGTTGATGCAACAGGACAATGACCCAAAACACAGAAGTAAATCAACAACAGAATCGCTTCAACAGAAGAAAATACGCCTTCTGGAGTGGAATTCCAGGTATTTCCAAAGGGTTCACATTCTTTTTCTTGCCACTATATATACAGTACCAGTCAAAAGTTTTAGAACACCTACTCATTCAAGAGTTTTCTTTATTTTAACTATTTTCTACATTGTAGAATAATAGTGAAGACATCAAAACTATGAAATAACACACATATAGTAACCAAAAAAGTGTTCAACAAATCTAAATATATTTTATATTTTATATTCTTTAAAGTAGCCACCCTTTGCCTTGATGACAGCTTTGCAAACTCTTGGCATTCTCTCAACCAGCTTCACCTGGAATGATTTTACAACAGTCTTGAAGGAGTTCCCACTTATGCTGAGCACTTGTTGGCTGCTTTTCCTTCACTCTGCGGTCCAACTCATCCCAAAGTTTTTATGTCTTCACTATTATTCTACAATATAGAAAATAGTAAAAATAAAGAAAAACCCTTTAATGAGTAGGTGTGTCCAAACTTTTGACTGGTGATGTGTATATATTTACAGAACATTAACCATGTGTGTTCTCTTGTTCTGTTCTGTTCTGTAATTTCGACCCAATGATTTGTCTGACAAACAAAGAACGTTGCGTGCTGCAGGCCCAGGCATGGATCGAAGCTGGCGAGACATTCAATAACGTCATCTTAATATATATAAATAATAATAAATATTAATCAACCGTGGCCCTTAAGCAATTTCCTCAAAATTGCTACAGATAAAAAGGAAGAAGATCAAGCAAGTCGAGTCCAAAGCAATTTCTCGCCAGGGACCAGGCCCATATTTGATTTTTGATGGTAGGTTTAACTATTTACAAAGCAAATGGTTACATCAAAAATTGTAGCCTACACCTCACGGACTGCAATGTGTTCCACAATAATTCACTGTTGCCTCCTTTTTCAGGTATCATGGCTCGAGAGTTCTTTGAGGAAGAAATCATCAAGAGATGTACTGGACCCTATGTCAGAGACAGTGGTGTAAAGTACTTAAGTAAAAATACTTTAAAGTTCTAAGTCGTTTTATTGGGTATCTGTACTTTTAATATTTATATTTTTGCCAACTTTTACTTTTACTTCACTACATTCCTAAAGAAAATAATGTACTTTTTACTACCTGACACCCAAAAGTACTCGTTACATTTTGACAAGAAAATGGTCCAATTCACACACTTATCAAGAGAACATTCCTTAAAATTGGCTCCTTGATCCCTCCCTCCTCTCCCCTGTAACTATTCCCCAGGTCTTTGCTGTAAATGAGAATGTTCTCAGTCAACTTACCTGGTAACATAAGGGTTAATAAAAATAGCTCAGGACTTGGGAAACCTTTTTCCCTCATTATCCTCACTGGACTCTCTTTCATTCAGTTTCTTCTTCACATCAGCAAAGAAGGACTCCGTGATTCAGAAACTCTATATAGAGGGGCTATCAGTCTTTCACACTGTGATAAATAAAGCCCGTTTGTTATTTAGAATGATTTATATCTGTTTTTAGAGAGAGAGAAACCAAAATCAGAGCTCTAACTCCCCCTTGTGATAGTGTGGTGCAATGACAGAATGATGCAATTTACCACAATCTGCCACCATCTACCACAAACAGTTCCGGCATAAACTTGAAACTTTTAATTGAGGAACCACACATGCTGTGGGATCAGGGGTTGCTCATAAGTCCCGGGTTTAGTGGTGTGAAAGTCAGTGTCCTTCTGTTGTCCCCTCTGGGGAGTCCCCACTGAGACCACATTAACCTCGGCCTCACATCCCCACTGAGACCACAAGTCAACAGTCAACATCTCTCCCCAGGGTTATTCTAACAATTAACAATAGTGGAAACTCCCTACAGTTTACACAATCCATTGTTTTTAAGTCCATGACAGGATGTGTGCAAGTGCACCCTTTGTGACAAGTGTGGAGAATCAGGATGCAGCCATAGCGATGTCTCTTTCACACCCTTCCTTCGAATCTTTTAAGGAGTTGACCATCGACTGGGCTGGCTATGCTCCCCCACAATCCCCAGGTATCCATCATGTTGACTTCCCCTTCCAGATTCCTCCCGATCAGTTCTGGACAAGATCCAAAATGGCACCCTGTTTCCACCAGTGGTGGCTGGTGGGAGTAGCTATAGGAGGACGGGCTCATTGTATTGGCTGGAATGAAATGGAACGGTATCAAACAAATGAAAACCACATGTTTGACTCTGTTCCATTCATTCCATTCCAGCCAATACAATGAGCCCGTCCTCCTATAGCTACTCCCACCAGCCTCCACTGATTTCCACTATTCCTTATTTCCTATGTATGGAATAGTGGCTGACTTCAGATTTGCCTCTGGAGTGAACATAAACACGTCCATAGAAAGCCTCATAGTTCAGAGTTCAGGTTTAAAGGTCATGAGTCAATGGTACGATGTGAGAGGTGAAGTCTTCTGTGCGTTATTCGCTGTTGGAACGGGGCTATGGGTTGTGGGGTGATGGGGAGGTCGTCTTAGGGTCACCTTTGGGGTCATCCTTCCCAGGATGCAGTGGGTGTGTTATGGTCAGGGTCAGCTTACTCAGACCCGGCTCCAACTTCTGCTCTGCTCCCTCTGCTCTGTCCCCTACGCACACACACACACACACGTACACACACACACGTACACACACACACACGCACACACACACACACACACACACACACACGTACACACACACACACGCATGCGCACGCACGCACACACACACACACACGTACACACACACACGTACACACAGACACGTACACACACACACACACGCATGCGCACGCACACACACACACACACACACACACGTACACACACACACGCATGCGCACGCACACACACACACACACACGTACACACACACACGTACACACAGACACGTACACACACACACACACGCATGCGCACGCACACACACACACACACACACACACACACAAAGCAGGGTAAAGGGTGAGTAAGCTTGTTTTCTAAAATGCAATCCTTTAACTATACTGAACAAAAATATAAACGCAACATGTAAAGTGTTGGTCTCATGTTTCATGAGCTGAAATAATAGATCCCAGAAATGTTCCATCTGCACAAAAATCTTATTTCTCTCAAGTGTTGTGCTTAAATTTGTTTACATCCCTGTTGGTGAGTATTTCTCCTTTATCAAGATAATCCATCCACCTGACAGGTGTGGCATATCAAGAAGCTGATTAAACAGAATGATCATTACACAGGTGCACCTTGTGCTGGGGGGCAATAAAAGGCCACTCTAAAATGTGCAGTTTTGTTACACAACACAATGCCACAGATGCCTCAAGTTTTGAGGGAGCGTGCAATTGGCATGCTGAGTACAGGAATGTCCACCAGGGCTGTTGTCAGATAATTTAATGTTCATTTCTCTACCATAAGTCTATTGAGCATGTTTGGGATGCTCTGGATTGACGTGTACGACAGCGTGTTCCAGTTCCTACCAATATAGTAAAATCTTTGAAATGGTTGCACTTTGTGTTTATATTTTTGTTCAGTAACGTAACCCAATAATCCAAACAATAATCACATTTATAGACAGTCACTGGAACACACACACACACAGACCTCTCTCTTGGTCGCAGTCTGGGTCTGGGGAGGAGGCCCCACTGCACTGGGAACGGGGGCTGAGGTGAGGACAGTCATGCCCTGAACCACACCTCGACTCTGGGCTTAGCCAGCCGCCAGGACTGGGTCCCTCCATGGTACTGGGACAGGACGAGGAGAGGAGAGAGGGGGCAGAGGAGAGGTAGGCAGAGGGGGTGAAGGAGGAGGAGGGATGATGGGAGGAGGAGGTCATGTCGAGGGGAGCGGAAGTGGAGTGTGATTCTGTCTCTTCCTCTGATCCTCCTTCTTCATCAAACGTCACAGACACCACTGGAAAACACACACACAGATATACACATTAAAACACACACACAGATATACACATTAAAACGTTTGTGTGTGTACGTGTGTGTGTGTGTCCCTCACTGGACAGTCCGTCTGACTCCATCTTGAAGTTGGTGATGTCCTCATGGCTTCCCTCCCCCTCGGCCCCCACGCCCCTCCCTCTGGTTCCCATGGTGATGGAGCATCGCCGGGCGTGGATCTCCTCGGAGATGGTCTCTAGGTTACGCAGCGCTGTGCGGTAGTCTGCCTTGGCAACGGTCTGTTTCGCCTGATGCTCGTCTACGCAACGTTTTAGTTGCTGAGAGAGAGAAGAAAGTAGGGGTGTTACACACACAAACAAGCTACTGTCTATTCGGAACAATGAACACTGTACATACCTCCAGTTTTAGGTAGTATTTCGCCTTCAGTTCAAAATATGGCCTGTAGGTGGAGAGAGAGAGAGAGAGAGAGAGATTTGAGTCGGTGCCCAAACTCACACACACATATATATACACACACACTGCGCCCAAACTCACACACATATATCTATATATACACACACACACACACACACACACTGCGCCCAAACTCACACACATATATTTTTATACACACACACACACACAACGCCCAAACTCAAACACACATAAACACCACAGCACAGGCATACTCAGCTAACATCTGGAAGACATCACACACACATCGAGCAACGAGAGGCCCAAGAGGGGTGGCTGAGTCGGTGTATCCTCTCTCTTCTCAGCAGTCAGTTACAGTAACAGGACCAAAACACACACACAGCCTCATACGCACACGCACGCACGCACGCACGCACGCACACACACACACACACACACACACACACGCACCTGGACTTGTTGATGGTGCGTTTGAGTTTCTTCTCCAGCTGTCTCATATAACTGATGCAGGCATTGTAGTGGTTCGCCGTCTTTCTGTGCTCTAATTCGCTACGAGTCCTCGTCGTCTCCGCCTCCATCACCTGCAACAGCCAATAAGGTGACAGAGTCAGTCTGTGGCGTGTGTGCTTTGATCTAGTCCACCAAAATCAAGCTAATACTACTAATGATGTCTAATCAGCATCAGCACACACTGTGGCTATACAGGACCAGGAGTTACCCGGCCTTGTAGTAAGATCATGTTAGTTCTAAGTGTAATTCCATCTGTACCCTGTTGGTGGCGTGGTTGAGCATCTCCTGCCAGGCAGAGTCAAACTGTCTGCTGTCCTGCTCCAGTAGTCTCTCCTCTGCCAGGGCGATGGTCTCTTTAGCCGCCCCCAGGATCTCCACCGCCCTCTGGAACTCCCCCGTCGTCCTCTGGGCCTCCAGCTGGGCCTGGGAAGAGAATGATTGAATGTCCTTTCATGAATACTTTCATGATTCAAGGGAAATTTGCTAACCAGCATCCCATTGACTGACCAGCATCCCATTGACTAACCAACATCCCATTGACTGACCAGCATCCCATTGACTGACCAGCATCCCATTGACTGACCAGCATCCCATTGACTAACCAGCATCCCCAACTAGCCAAAATCTAAAACTGACCCTTACCTTCAACCTAACCTTAAAAGTGCACTATGCAGAAATCCCTCCACCATTTCCTGGTTTGCTCAAATTAGAATAGTTCGCCTCATTTCAGTTTATGTGACAAAATAAGCAGTCATTGTGTAGAGAACTATTGTACCATCTAAACAGCTGTGAAATGTTTTATCCATAACCACAAATATATTTTCAGCTGTTTGAAGCTCGTGTACAAAACTGAAAGTAAAAGATGCAAAAAACGAAACTTAAGAACGGGAAGCATAGAAATAGGGCACATAGAACAGATCTACCGCCTCTTAGACTGGCTTTCAATGCGAATGACAGATCTATAACTCACATTTCTATGTGAATTTGGTCGGGTCGCCCCGAAAAGTGACATAATGAAGCTTTTACCAAACCCTTGACCCTAACATTAATGTTAGCCACGTACCCTTCCTTTTTCTTGGGAGGAGGGGGTAAAGGAGAGATGGAGACAGGGAATTGGATGGAAGAGAGGTGGAGGATGAGGAAGGGGGAGGATGAAGAAGGGGGAGGAGGTGAGGGATGAGGAGGGAGGGGGAGGAGGTGGGGGATGCGGAAGGGGGAGGAGGAGAAAAGGGGGAGAGGAAGGGGGAGGAGGTGGGGGAGAAAAGAGAAGACAGTTCTTCAAAGCGAGCAGCTTCACTATGCGGCTTCACTATGCGGCTGCTGTTGAAATATGAATAGCTATGTATTCTTATACACACACACATACACAAACACACGGAGCTGAGAAGCTTCTCATGATTGTTTAAATCCCTTTATCTCTCCCTGAATGCAAGACAGGATAGAGAGAGAGAGAGAGAGAGAGAGAGAGAGAGAGAGAGAGAGAGAGAGAGAGAGAGAGAGAGAGAGAGAGAGAGAGAGAGAGAGAGAGAGAGAGAGAGAGAGAGAGAGAGAGAGAGAGAGAGAGAGAGAGAGAGAGAGAGAGAGAAAGAGAGAGAGAGAGAGAGAGAGAGAGAGAGAGAGAGAGAGAGAGAGAGAGAGAGATGCAGAGTTCTGTAAGATTATCCTACATGTCCAGGGGAAAACTACAAATAATGCATGCAGGGCAGAATTAGGCAAATATCCACTAATAATAAAAACTCAAAAAAGAGCAATTAAGTTTTGGAAACATCTAAAATACAGTGACCCCCTCTCATATCACTACCAAGCCCTGCAATGCCAAGAGCTGAGCAAAGAAAAGAGTCCCCTCATCCAGCTGGTCCTGGGGCTGAGTTCACAAACCTGTTCTACTAACACACTGAAGCCTCAGGACCAGAACATCCATTCAATCAGGATAAACCAAATTACAACACAGTCAAAACAAAACTACATTGCTTATTGGGAAACACAAGCACAAACACAAAGCAAAATGCAGTGTTATCTGGCCCTAAATCGACAGTACACTGTGGCTAAATATTTGACCATGGTTACTGATCAAAACCTTAGAAAATCCTTGACTAAGTACAGGCTCAGTGAGCACAGCCTTGACATTGAGAAGGGTAGACACAGGAAAACCTGGCTCCCTGTAGAGGAAAGGCTGTGCAACCACTGCACAATAGCAGAACCTGAGACGGAGCTGCATTTCCTGACAAAATGTCAAAAATATAAAACAATTAGAGAGTGTCATTTCCCCAAATTTGAAACCCTTATTCAAGGTTTCAAAGACCTCTCTGATGAGAGTAGGCTACCCGTCCTGTTAGGGGAGGACGCAGAGAGCTGTGGGTTGGCAGCGCACTACATTGCTGCCTGCCATAAGATGAGGGACAGTGTCTGACAGACCAATCAACGTGCTCATGTCCTCTACTGTATGTTTATTGTTATTGTTGAATGTGTTGGTTATTTTGACCCTTGGTTATTGTTGTTACTGTTGTCCTGTTGACAATTTTGATTCTCATTTTAATATTGTAAATATCCAAAATAAGCTTTGGCAATATGTACATTGTTACGTCATGCCAATAAAGCAAATTGAATTGAATTGAATTGAGAGAGAGAAGAGAGAGCGAGAGAGAGAGAGACATAGAGAGAGAATGCTGGGTAGAGAGAGAGAGAGAGCGAGAGAGAGAGAGAGAGAATGCTGGGTAGAGAGAGAGAGAGAGAGAGAATGATGGGTAGAGAGTGTGATGGGTAGAGAGAGAGAGAGAGAGAGAGAGAGAGAGAGAGAGAGAGAGAGAGAGAGAGAGAGAATGATGGATAGTTAGAATGATGGGTAGAGAGAGAGAGAGAGAGAGAATGATGGATAGAGAGAGAGAGAGAGAGAATGATGGGTAGAGAGAGAGAATGATGGCTAGAGAGAATGATGGGTAGAGAGTGTGAGACAGTATGATGGGTAGAGAGTGTGATGGATAGAGAGTGTGATGGGTAGAGAGTGTGATGGGTAGAGAGTGTGATGGGTAGGGAAAATGATGGGTAGAGAGAATGATGGGTAGAGAGTGTGATGGGTAGAGAGTGTGATGGGTAGAGAGTGCGATGGGTAGAGAGAATGATGGATAGAGAGAGAGAGAGAGAATGATGGGTAGAGAGAGAGAATGATGGGTAGAGAGAATGATGGGTAGAGAGTGTGAGACAGTGTGATGGTAGAGAGTGTGATGGGTAGAGAGAATGATGGATAGAGAGTGTGATGGGTAGAGAGTGTGATGGGTAGAGAGTGTGATGGGTAGAGAGTGTGATGGGTAGAGAGAGTGATGGGTAGAGAGAGTGATGGGTAGAGAGAATGATGGGTAGAGAGAATGATGGGTAGAGAGAGTGATGGGTAGAGAGAGTGATGGGTAGAGAGAGTGATGGTAGAGAGAATGATGGGTAGAGAGAACGATGGGTAGAGAGAATGATGGGTAGAGAGAGTGATGGGTAGAGAGAATGATGGGTAGAGAGAATGATGGGTAGAGAGAGTGATGGGTAGAGAGTGTGAGACAGTGTGATGGGTAGAGAGTGAGTGATGGGTAGAGAGTGTGAGACAGTGTGATGGGTAGAGAGTGAGTGATGGGTAGAGAGTGTGAGACAGTGTGATGGGTAGAGCGTGAGTGATGGGTAGAGAGTGTGATGGGTGGAGCGTGAGTGATGGGTAGAGAGTGTGAGACAGTGTGATGGGTAGAGAGTGAGTGATGGGTAGAGAGTGTGAGACAGTGTGATGGGTAGAGAGTGAGTGATGGGTAGAGAGTGTGAGACAGTGTGATGGGTAGAGAGAGTGATGGGTAGAGAGTGTGATGGGTAAAAAGTGTGATGGGTAAAGAGTGTGATGGGTAAAGAGTGTGATGGGTAGAGAGTGAGTGATGGGTAGAGAGAGTGATGGGTAAAGAGTGTGATGGTAGAGAGTGAGTGATGGATAGAGAGAATGATGGATAGAGAGTGTGATGGGTAGAGAGAGTGATGGGTAGAGAGAGTGATGGGTAGAGAGTGTGAGACAGTGTGATGGGTAGAGAGTGAGTGATGGGTAGAGAGTGTGAGACAGTGTGATGGGTAGAGAGTGTGATGGGTAGAGAGTGTGATGGGTAAAGAGTGTGATGGGTAAAGAGTGTGATGGGTAGAGAGTGAGTGATGGATAGAGAGTGTAATGGGTAGAGAGTGAGTGATGGGTAGAGAGAGTGATGGGTAGAGAGTGTGATGGGTAGAGAGTGTGATGGGTAGAGAGTGATAATGATGGGTAGAGAGTGATAATGATGGGTAGAGAGTGTGATGGATAGAGAGTGTGATGGGTAGAGAGTGTGATGGGTAGAGAGTGAGTGATGGGTAGAGAGAGTGATGGGTAGAGAGTGTGATGGGTAGAGAGTGTAATGGGTAGAGAGAGAGTGATGGGTAGAGTGAGTGATGGGTAGAGAGAGTGATGGGTAGAGAGTGTAATGGGTAGAGAGTGTAATGGGTAGAGAGTGTGATGGGTAGAGAGTGTGATGGGTAGAGAGTGTGATGGGTAGAGAGTGTGATGGGTAGAGAGTGTGATGGGTAGAGAGTGTGATGGGTAGAGAGTGTAATGGGTAGAGAGTGTGATGGGTAGAGAGTGTGATGGGTAGAGAGTGTGATGGGTAGAGAGTGTGATGGGTAGAGAGTGTGATGGGTAGAGAGAATGATGGGTAGAGAGTGTGATGGGTAGAGAGTGTGATGGGTAGAGAGTGTAATGGGTAGAGAGTGTGATGGGTAGAGAGTGATGGGTAGAGAGTGTGATGGGTAGAGAGAGTGATGGGTAGAGAGTGTGATGGGTAGAGAGAGTGATGGGTAGAGAGTGTGATGGGTAGAGAGTGTGATGGGTAGAGAGAGTGATGGGTAGAGAGTGTGATGGATAGAGAGAATGATGGGTAGAGAGAGTGATGGGTAGAGAGTGTGATGGGTAGAGAGTGTGATGGATAGAGAGAATGATGGGTAGAGAGTGTGATGGGTAGAGAGTGTGATGGGTAGAGAGTGTGATGGGTAGAGAGTGTGATGGGTAGAGAGAGTGATGGGTAGAGAGAGTGATGGGTAGAGAGTGTGATGGGTAGAGAGAATGATGGGTAGAGAGAGTGATGGGTAGAGAGTGTGATGGGTAGAGAGTGTGATGGATAGAGAGAATGATGGGTAGAGAGTGTGATGGGTAGAGAGTGTGATGGGTAGAGAGTGTGATGGGTAGAGAGTGTGATGGGTAGAGAGAGTGATGGGTAGAGAGAGTGATGGGTAGAGAGTGTGATGGGTAGAGAGAATGATGGGTAGAGAGAATGATGGGTAGAGTGTGATGGGTAGAGTGTGATGGGTAGAGAGTGATGGGTAGAGAGTGTGATGGGTAGAGAGAGTGATGGGTAGAGAGTGTGATGGGTAGAGAGTGTGATGGGTAGAGAGAGTGATGGGTAGAGAGAGTGATGGGTAGAGAGAGTGATGGGTAGAGAGAATGATGGGTAGAGAGAGTGATGGGTAGAGTGTGATGGGTAGAGAGTGTGATGGGTAGAGAGTGTGATGGGTAGAGAGAGTGATGGGTAGAGAGAGTGAGTAATTAAACTGATTATTCAACAAACTGAACAAACAAGTATGATGCTCAAACTCAAAAACAAACTAATTTCCATCACAAAGACCTGTTTCCATCCCCCTTCATTTCTTTCTGTAATTTATTCCTCCCACTCTATTCTTCCATCAACCTCTTTGTGTCTGTGTGTGTGTACATATACACTGAGTGGACAAAACATTAAGAACACCGTTCTAATATTGCGTTGCCCTCAGAACAGCCTCAACTCATCAGGGATTCTACTAGGTATAGAAAGTGTTGCAAAGGGATGCTGGCCCATGTTGACTCAAATGCTTCCCACAGTTGTGTCAAGTTGGCTGGATGTCCTTTAGGTGGTGGACCATTCTTGATACGCACGGGAAACTCTCTTGAGAGTGAAAAACCCAGCAGCGTTGCAGTTCTTGACACATTCAAACCGGCGCGCTTACGTTTTCTGTCTGACCCGTTCACCCTCTGAATGGTCTCCTCCCCTTCATCTACACGGATTGAAGTGGATTTAACAAATAACATCAATAAGGGCTCATCGACTGACCAGGTGAATCCCGGTGAAAGCTATGACATGGAAAGAGCAGGTGTTCCTAATATTTTGTACACTCAGTGTACGTGTGTTTCTGTCTGACGGCTGGTTTGTTAAATAGCAGCGCTGACTGCTGCCCACCAGCCAGCTCCCGTTGCCAGTACATAACAACAGCAGGCTTTCATAGTCCAGGGTGTAGGCAGGAGATATGAGGTGAGGGAATCAGATAGGCATTTTACCATGACTGTGACCAAGCCACCTACAACAAACACTGCCTCTATCAAACAGACAAACAGTCTTTGTTGGTGTCGGCTGCAGCCAAACCCAGCCTCTCTCTCCCCGTCCTCTATAGCCCAAACCCAGCCTCTCTCTCCCCGTCCTCTATAGCCCAAACCCAGCCTCTCTCTCCCCGTCCTCTATAGCCCAAACCCAGCCTCTCTCTCCCCGTCCTCTATAGCCCAAACCCAGCCTCTCTCTCCCCGTCCTCTATAGCCCAAACCCAGCCTCTCTCTCCCCGTCCTCTATAGCCCAAACCCAGTCTCTCTCTCCCTATCCTCTATAGCCCAAACCCAGCCTCTCTCTCCCCGTCCTCTATAGCCCAAACCCAGCCTCTCTCTCCCCGTCCTCTATAGCCCAAACCCAGCCTCTCTCCCTGTCCTCTATAGCCCAAACCCAGCCTCTCTCCCTGTCCTCTATAGCCCAAACCCAGCCTCTCTCTCCCTGTCCTCTATAGCCCAAACCCAGCCTCTCTCTCCCCGTCCTCTATAGCCCAAACCCAGCCTCTCTCCCTGTCCTCTATAGCCCAAACCCAGCCTCTCTCTCCCTGTCCTCTATAGCCCAAACCCAGCCTCTCTCTCCCTGTCCTCTATAGCACTCTAATACTTGTTTTATCTAAGACCCCACTGTACCCCCCATCATCCCAAACTCCCACCTCCACTCTAGGTTTGGGATTAACAGGTTTCGCTTGAGCAAACCAACCACCAAAGAAGAAGACGAAGGGAGTACGGGATGGAGGGGGGAGGGAAGTGGAGGGAGTGAGGGTGGAGGGAGTGAGATGTGGAAGTGGAGGGAGAGAGGGTGGAGGGAGAGGGAAGTGGAGGAATAGAGGGTGGAGGGAGAGAGGGTGGAGGGAGAGGGAAGTGGAGGGAGGGAGATGTTTTTCTCCTCTCGTCCGTTGTAATCTCTTTGACAGACAAGCAGAAGTTGCAGACTCCTCTCGCTCTCTCTCTCCCTTTCTCCATATCTTTCTTCTTCTCTCTCCCTGACACCTCCCTCTTCTCTCTCCTCTCTCCCTGATTTCTCATCTTCTCTATCCTTCTCTTCTCCC